>NC_060151.1:15017571-15032095 GCF_021292245.1 Micropterus dolomieu
AGACGTTTCGTCCCTCATCCAAAGGACTTCTTCAGTTCTGACTGACTGGCAGGGAAACTCAGCTATTTAACCTCAGTGGGGTCGTTATCCCGGGTCATCGATACCGCTGGTTCGTTAGTGTTCCTGGTTGCTGTGACGACAGTCGTTACAGTCGTTATGACTACCTGTGGCCAAGACTGAACGACCATCGTTGGTATCTTCACCTGAGGCCAATAGGTTACGTTTGTTGAGTTTCCTGGGAAGTGATGAAAGGACAGCATTGTAAGTGGGGGATAAGTGGTGGCGTAGACCCCCTGCTCTGTTCAATGACGGCTTCTCAACCCTGGTGTAGATGGCTTCCTTGACACCTCTTTCAAACCATCCATCTTCTCTGTCTAAAATGTGCACCCTGGCCAACGACCCCACTGAGGTTAAATAGCTGAGTTTCCCTGCCAGTCAGTCAGAACTGAAGAAGTCCTTTGGATGAGGGACGAAACGTCTTCCAGTATCTTCAACCAAGTCCAGTTGCACTTGATTTTAACCTTTGTTGGATAACTATGACCTGGATGACTGAGAATCTTCATAGACATTGTGCTTGATTTTGGTTTGCCTTAATAAATCATCAACTAAATCTTCCTGTTTCTGTGTCCTGCATTTGTGTCCACCGTCCTACTCTTCCATGCACTCACATCACAATTCGTGACACCTATGTTTATTATTGTCATAGCTATGTATTCAGCTGTGACAATATGACCACTAGTCTGTTGAGTTGTGATAGAGAGAGACTGAGTCCATCTGTTCACACTGATTTCAATGTCCATTGGTATCAATCTTGATACTTTCCTGAAAACATGTTTTAAGTTATGATATACCACCACACCCTCAGGCCTGTAGTTGCCAGGCCCCCGAGGGGTGTGGCTCCCGCTTTGGCAGGTGTCTCTTATTTTTCTGTATTGAAGGTAGCAACCCTAAGGACAGTGAGAGAGCATAGGTGAAGCCTCAAGCATGGATTAGTTTAAAAGGACTTATATGGAGGGATCAGGGAGGTACAGTGCGTGCCATGCCATAATGATGATGATGATGATTCAATTAAGGTTGATGATCATAATGTAACATAATCATAATGCAAGACTCACTCACTGGCATTGTTTTTTGGAATTATTATACTCGTGGTAAGCTAAATAATATACTGTTATATGAAATTATAATGAATACACTTACAAACATTAGCCCTAATCAAACCTTATCCACAGTGGTCAGAAAACAGTTGTAACAGTTAAATTCTTGAATCTCAACTAATAAGCTGTTGAAATGTTACAAATACTCTATATAAAGTACCTGTATGTAACCAAGCAGGAAGCTCCTGTTCAGCGAACTGATGCGAACGAGGAAACCTGCATTCTATTGAACGGCCAGCAGGGGGCGACTCTTCTGGTTGCAAAAAGAAGTCCGGTTCCATTTGAAAGACTGGTAAAATGACCCTACTTCTCACTTGAATAATAACCTCAGTAAACACTTTTTCGATTAGTTTATGGTCTCAATCACTAGTTTCACGTCTTCTTCAATACAAAATGATGTTCATTTAGTAAATTATGGTCCCATTTAGAGGAAAAAAGACAATAAAGCAGAGTTTCTTTCAGAGCGGGATTATCTATCGTTGTTACCATGGCAACCTGTCGTCCATTTCTACATATATACAGACTATACACGGTCTATGAGTGTCACCTATAAATATATCAATATACTAACATTATACCATTACGTTAATATTGTACTTTTTATTTAATGTTATAATGTTATACTAATACACTAATTTGTACTAGTTACACATCCAGGTTGTGGATAGTGCATATGCAGTGGAGGGATACATTTAGCCAGAGTCAGGATGCCGTTGTGCCAATTTACTGTGTGTTTACTGTGTGTGCGGTCCACTCCCCATCTCCCCAGAGTTCTTTTAAGTCACGTGATTGGCTATAACTTGAAACTGAAACTTAAAACTGAAAAAAGACAGTGAAAGCAGGAGGAGAACCAATAAAAACAGTTGTCCCTCTCAACATTACACAATCACTCTGTCCAGAGCCACATAAACAAAGGTAAGAACTTTCTATTATGTCTGTCCTTAGAAATGAAAATGCTATTGTGATGCCAAAATGCTGTTTGTTTATATGGTGTAATGACTAGTGTGTTCAATGAATAAAACCAAATAATTTCAGTTAAAAAGTAAATCCTCTAAAGAATGTAAATTCTCATGTGCTTTTGTTATTATTCTACTCTGAAAGATGTAGCCTAAATGTTCTGTGGAGCTAACACCATAAAATTAAAAGAAATTAAACCTTATTTCTTCCAAGAAACTGTTTTTATACAGTTGAGTCCTCACATGCCAGTCGGTGATGTTTCCAGTCAGCTTTCTACTGATATTTTATACCTCAGTAAAAGTTGACAAGAATTTGGCACAGGAAATTTGCCTAAAGTTTTCTTAAGAAATACAGCTATTTCTGAGCTTTCTTCACCAGCATGGAGATGTGAGATGTCAACTTCTCTGTGATGCTGAATTCCAGGAACCTAAAAATGTTCATCTACGCCACCTTAGTTCCACTAATGTGGACAGGAGTGTGTGTTTTTATCTTTTTCCTAAAATCAGCTCCTGTGTTTTGCTGACGCTGAGTAGTAGTTCTCTGTGCAACACTCAGCCAGACTATGTCAGGTTTCTGGCTTGAACCCAAAGCAGATCAGACGCAGCAGGATAGTTTTAAGAGATGTATTTGAACTATGAACAGAATGAAAGTGAGTGGGGCAAAGGTGGGAAATTAAAGTCCTGGGTCTGAGCATGCTAGGCAGTCCAGTGGTTTCAAATCCGAGAGGTTGAGAGCTTTCTGGCAGGTTGAGTTTATGGTACAGGTTCTGCAGTTTTTTCTGCTAAGGATACTGACAATGGCCAGTCCTCTGGAGGTGGAGTAGACTTTACAGCTGACTCTTTGTTGAGGAGATCAAAGCGAGCATAAAAGGTGTTAAGCTCATCTGGTAATGTGGCCTCACACACTGCTGATGCAGATGTTTTTGACCGCCTGCCACATATCTTTGGTTTTGTCAGTGCTGAGGTCTTCTTCCAGTCTGTGCTAGTGTCCTGGACAGAGCTGTCACTTTTCTCCACTCATCTAGACTTTCGGGTTGGGGATTGATTTTATTATCTTAGTGATCATCACATCATCAACACATTTGCAGATGTATGTCAGTGATTATGTATATTATACCAGTCTGTACATTCAAAACAGTATACTCCTCGATTCCACTGAAAAAGATGCAAAATCTGTTTTGTCTTAATTTTGGTCTTGGAAAAATACATAAAGAAGATACAATTTCACTGTTGCATCATCAGTTGTACAACTGATATTAAAATATGCAAAGGTATTATGTTGTCATTGCAAGCTTACAATGTAATAATACAGTATATTTGCAATATACTTCATTAATTTGATCATGGGAAATGATCTTATTATATTTTTCAATAGTTGTTCAACATAAACTTTTAAGGACAGGTTAAAGATTGACAATTAGATAAGATATTCCAATTCTGTTGACATTTGATATTAGAGTAGGCAAAATATGTGGTGGAAAGTTACCAAGTCTCAGAGATAAATACCATACTTTTTAGTCCACTACATTTATCTGACAGCTATAGATACTTTAACTTTAAAATTAAGATTTTACACAAAAAATTAGAAAAGATTAAACAATACAATTCAACATTCATTAAATATTCTTTTTTCTTCTTTACTCTCACATTAATCATCAACTAGCTCCAACATCAACAATGCTAAAAAGTTTATTTTAATCTTATGTCATATAAATAAATATCAGTGATGTGCCCTTTTTTTCATAAAAAATACTTTCACTTTTGACTGCAGTCACATTCACAGAAATATCTAATAATATGCACTGTCTTTGCCACTTTAAACTGAATAAATAAAATGCTTTATGTGGTTTTTGCTGATCTTTGAGATTATTTTGATGATTGCAAAACTTGTACTTCTTATGGGATATTTTGCATCATTGTATTGGTACATTTACTAAGCAAATGATCTTACTTATAATTCTACCACTGTAAATTCATGCATATTTACATGCAATTTCTTACTTTACAGCTATGGGAGGAGGTATGTCTTGACCTGTCAAACTTTCACCTTCTTGTAAAATGTCCTAAATATCTCAAAAGTCATTAACATTTTAACAATACTAACATTCACAGAAATAATGCATAATGTTGAAATACAGCTTTGTCTCACTGTATGACCACATTTGTAATCCACAGCACTTTTTAGTAAGCCATGGAGGACCATGCCGCAGTGAGTATGAGTAAACATAAAGTCAGTGTGGTTGAGCCCTTGGTCTGTGCTTCTTAACACATAACTCAAATGTTTTGTTGTTGTGTTAGCTGGTTGGTGTGTGTGGCGATAGAGCATCAATAACAATGTACTTATTGTGCATGCAACAATCAAATTCAAACAGTATTTTGTGTTTAATGTTTTTTCTTCAATAAACAGAAACAAGCAGGAAAATCTCGATTTTGTGAAATCTTACCAACCTCGAAACAAAGAAGTCAAACATCTCAGAATTCTGCTTCATGGACCAGTTGGTGCTGGCAAGTCCAGTTTCATCAACTCTGTTGAAAGTGTTTTACAAGGCAGAGTTACTGGTCGGGCTTTGACAGATGCAATCTCTGGGAACAGCTTTACCAAAAAAGTATGAATAACTGTTGATTGTGGTGTGAGTACAATAGCATCTATGATTACTGGTGTAACAATTGCGTATTTATCATGGATTTGCTAAATTTATGCTAATAATTACACATTCTGCTTTATAGTACACAACTTACAAAATCCACAAAGATCCAGAGAATATTTACTCGTTCATTTTCAATGACATCATGGGCTTTGAGAAAGACGACACAGAGAAAGCAAAAGAGAAAGACACCAAGGGGGGAGTGGAAGTGGAAGACGTCAAACTGGCCTTGAGCGGACATGTGACAGAAGGTTACAAGGTGCAATCTTTGCAACTCTGATAGTTTTTAAAGGGGCCGTGTGGAGTTTTCTTGCAAACAAACTGGTACTCAGCTACACCCATTTTGTTAAAAAATGTGATGAATTCATTCCTTCCTCATAAAACAATGTCAATTTCTCATAAAAGTTTGAATCCTGCATTGTTTACACCAGTGCTGCTGCAGCAAGCAGTCTTCTTCTTTCCTGACATGCATTGCTGCGTTTCTAGTGCATTACCGCCACCTGTATATCTGTGAAATAGTGTGAAACCACTGGCACAAATGTGTATCTTGTTACATGAGCATGCATGTGCATTCTTGTATGCACGAGACAATCAAAATGGGGTCCCGTAAACAGGGAAAATGCGCAATAAAAACTCTGCAGGGTAACTTTAAAACATATTTTTATTACTTTGCATTAAACATGTTTTCACTGAAATTGTTTAGAAAATAACATTGACTGAATTACTGTTTTCTAGTTCATTCCTAAACATAAATTGAATCAGGGTGATCAAGGTTACAACTCATCTCCCACTCTGGATGACAGAGTTCACGTTCTGGTTTGTGTCATTCCTGCCAGCTCATTATCTATATTAAGTGATGAAGTTTTGAAGAAGATGAGAGAAGTCAGACTAGCAGCCAGTGAAATGGGTAAGAGCTGACAACACAATAGTTATTACTCTGTGCGGACTAATAGTGCCATATTGGGTTTTATGAATTTAAATACCAGCAAAGAAAATGCTTAAAAAACTGATCAGGTTTCCATCTTGACAGGGATTCCCCAACTGGCTATTCTCACCAAAGTTGATGAAGCCTGTCCAGAGGTAAAAAAAAATATAAATAATGTCTATAAGAGCAAGTACCTGAAGGAACAGGTAAGATTCTATTAGTCTAGCGTTTATTAGATTTGTAATTTTTATTTATTTGTAAGTTCAGTTTTCAATATATAAAATCTTCTTTGGTGACCACTTCGCAATTACTGATCTTTATCTGAAATGCTCTTCCTTTTAAACTTAGGTTGACAAATTCAACATGCAGCTGGGAATTCCAGTGAACTGCATCTTTCTTGTGAAGAACTACGATCATGAAATTGTAACAAATGATGACATTAATTCGTTCATACTGAGTGCACTGAGACAGATGATTAGCTATGGAGAAGACTTCCTCAACAGCCTGTAGACCTACAAACTACTGAGGCAAACCTTGCATGATTAAGACATGAATAAACTGAGATTCAAACAATAATCTTCTTGATAATCTTTAGTAACTTTCAGTATTGTGTAATTCATATAGTATGTACCAAAGCATGTGCGGCTTCATTACATCCTTATATTTTAGTTAGAAATGTCAATGTATCTTGTCATAAATGTCATGTATGCAAATAAGGAGGCGTTACCGGTCATAGATAATGTTGCTTTGGTTGCAATTTTAATTCAGACAATATCCGATTATGGCAAGCTAAGTTAGCTCGTGTTACAGCACCTTAGCATTAATGTTAAGCTAGCTAACTAACTTATATGAGTTAAAAGATAACAAAGCCCAATTTGGATATGTTTCTGTCTGTAAATTTTAGTAACTTTCAGTATTGTGTAATTCATATAGTATGCACTAAAGCATGTGCGGCTTCATTACATCCTTATATTTTAGTTAGAAATGTCAATGTATCTTGTCATAAATGTCATGTATGCAAATGAGGAGGCGTTACCGGTCATAGATAATGTTGCTTTGGTTGCAATTTTAATTCAGACAATATCCGATTATGGCAAGCTAAGTTAACACGTGTTACAGCACCTTAGCATTAATGTTAAGCTAGCTAACTAACTTATATGAGTTAAAAGATAACAAAGCCCAATTTGGATATGTTTCTGTCTGTAAATTTTAGTAACTTTCAGTATTGTGTAATTCATATAGTATGCACTAAAGCATGTGCGGCTTCATTACATCCTTATATTTTAGTTAGAAATGTCAATGTATCTTGTCATAAATGTCATGTATGCAAATGAGGAGGCGTTACCGGTCATAGATAATGTTGCTTTGGTTGCAATTTTAATTCAGACAATATCCGATTATGGCAAGCTAAGTTAACACGTGTTACAGCACCTTAGCATTAATGTTAAGCTAGCTAACTAACTTATATGAGTTAAAAGATAACAAAGCCCAATTTGGATATGTTTCTGTCTGTAAATTTTAGTAACTTTCAGTATTGTGTAATTCATATAGTATGCACTAAAGCATGTGCGGCTTCATTACATCCTTATATTTTAGTTAGAAATGTCAATGTATCTTGTCATAAATGTCATGTATGCAAATGAGGAGGCGTTACCGGTCATAGATAATGTTGCTTTGGTTGCAATTTTAATTCAGACAATATCCGATTATGGCAAGCTAAGTTAACACGTGTTACAGCACCTTAGCATTAATGTTAAGCTAGCTAACTAACTTATATGAGTTAAAAGATAACAAAGCCCAATTTGGATATGTTTCTGTCTGTAAATTTTAGTAACTTTTAGTATTGTGTAATTCATATAGTATGTACTAAAGCATGTGCGGCTTCATTACATCCTTATATTTTAGTTAGAAATGTCAATGTATCTTATTGTTATTTTACTTTGATAAACAAAGTATGAATACTCTGTATCCAACCTGGATAGACAAATAAAATGAATGTTTGGAAAATCAAAGTATGTAACTGTGTGTAAATAAATAACCTAATAACACCTATCAAAAGTAGTACAAGTTCAGGAGAAGCGGTGACAGCGTCAAGCAGCCAAGGCTCATTGATACAAGTGGGGAGAGAAGGCTGTTCGGTCCGATCCAACAGACGAGTTAATGTATGTCAAATTACTGAAAAAGTTAATGCCGGTTTTCATAGAAAGGTCCAGAAAACACAGTATATCACAGTTTGTTGTGTTGTGAGAATGAGATAAATGTGAAAAAGAAAAGGACACTGGCAGCCTCTGGTTCTGGTTATTGGGGGGTCTTCATAGAAACAGTCTGACTGCCTGACACACATACAGGGTATGCGTTGATGTCACTTCCCTTCAGGAGCACGCTGGACTGAGTGGCAAAACATCTGTTACCATGGTTGCGTTTAGCAAACCATGAGTAGAACAACTGATTATTTGCTCAAATTAAAGGCAGTCGGACTTGACAGTGATCCTTTCTGCTTACCAAAGAACCAGTTGTCCAGCTCTTTCCCATTTTAGATGTGTTGTTTGTGTTTTAGCTGATTCAAGCTAACACTGCTGCTCGTCTTTCTGCCACTCAGTAAGCGTAACTGCTTACTGTGACGTCACGCGCATACCCTCTATACGAGCCATAGTAAAATGATTGGACTTTGATAATCGTTAACTGCTCACTTTACAAAAGTACAACCTTTTAAGTAAGAAAGATGTTTAATTTGAGATACTGTCATTATTTCTTTAATAATTCCTATATCTCTACATCTCTTCTGCCTGCCCTTATCGTTGCCTTATGAGACCTTTGTCTGTGTATGGTTAGACATGTCTCAAAATAATGCTAGTTTCCAGTAAAGAGGAAGCTAAGGTCCACTCTTTTCTGTAAATTAAACCAAAAGGGAAAGTGTCCCTGACGACACATTTGTATATCACACATGAGGGGAGGTGTGAAAAAAGGTGTGATAAACGTTACATAAACTTTAAGTCTTCTGTAAGGTCGTCTCATGTATGCATTCCCTGATGACATCAAGATAATAATTTTAATCAGGAAGGAAGGCACTATTTGCCTATACATCAGTAGCCATTGTGAAAATGAAGGTAACCTCATTTTGAGATTAAAAGAACAGAAGGAAGGTTTTCCTTTGTAAAAAAATAGTGACAACCGGTGTTTGATGTCTTTTCTGCATTTTGGGTGTGAATTCATTTGTGTGATGCATTTAAGATGTATAAGAGAAGAAATGCTCATTCTGTCTTTTGTTTAAATTGAAACCTACTATATCTGGTCTATATGCATTGGAAATTAGACAAGGTTACACAATCATAGTTTATTGAATCTACATGATATGTTTTATTATTTTACTTGATATTTTTATTGTTAATTTGTGACTAGAGCAAAGGGTGCTGCAACTACAGGCAGGAAGTGTACGCTAAAAGGAAGGATATGGGGTGAGAATGTAAGAACCAATCAATAAGATGACTAAGTTCTGGCAGCAATTAAAGTATGTAAAAGGGGTAAGGTCTTTCCTGCCGATCATTATTTAAGATGCTAATCCTAGAGCTGAGGAAATAATTAAGAAGAAGGGGCGAAAGAGAAGAAAAAGGGGGAACTTTTGGGAGCTTCAGCTTTAGCATTTTTTTAAAATAAACAAGTTTCTCTTTGGGTGAACACCTTAAAAAATTAGAAAGAGTTTTTTGTCTCTTTTTGTCTTAATTTTCTTCCTCCTCTGGTAAGTTAGCATTCTTGTACTTTTACATCCACACAGCCTACATAAACACACCTCATTACAGATAAACAGCAAACTGGCCCTTTAAGGAGCTGTGTTCAGCACCTGACTCTCTGGAATGTAAAATGAGACAGAAGTGAAGTGGTAGGAAACTTTTCAAGACATTTAACACAGACGGAAAGGCCAGTACCTAGTATTTAAACTAGCTTGTTATCAGAGGTCGCCCTTTTTCCTAAGTGGTATTTGAATTCATAATGCGCTAAAGTCGCCCGGAGTTGGTGACCCGAGAGAGTGGGGTTTCTTTGCAGAAGGCGGGCCACTTGTCGCTACAGACTACCTAGTTGCAAACCAGTCAGGGTTCCCATGCAATGGGGTGGCGATGGTGCAGTGGATAAGGCGCATGCCTTTGGTGTGAGAGACCTGGGTTTGAATCCACTGTGAGACACCATTGTGTCTCTGAGCAAGACACTTAACCCCTAGTTGTTTCAGAGGCGTGCGACCTCTGACATATATGTATAGCAATTGTAAGTTACTTATAAAATACTAATAAAAGCGTCAGCTAAATGAATAAATGTACATCAGAAACTAAAATCGAAATTCAATTTAGGATTGGGAATTTGGTGTTTTTTGGTTTTGGGGATTGAGTCATGTATGCAAATGAGGAGGCGTTACCGGTCATAGATAATGTTACTTTGGTTGCAATTTTAATTCAGACAATATCCGATTATGGCAAGCTAAGTTAACACGTGTTACAGCACCTTAGCATTAATGTTAAGCTAGCTAACTAACTTATATGAGTTAAAAGATAACAAAGCCCAATTTGGATATGTTTCTGTCTGGGAGAGGAGTGATTTTAACATCAATTACCTGAAGTGGTCTAATTTTAAGCCAGTCATGAGGGCTTGAGAGTCATGAGAGTCTGATTGTGATTATTTCTCAGGCAGGTTAAGTTAACTAACCTTAACATTAGTGTTTTTTCTGATCCCTTTAAGCGGATTTACGGACGTAAATTGGCAGTTTACATCAGACATGTCATCCGCGGGAAGTTTACTCACACTGAAAGATACACTGTGGATCTGCAATCTTTCAGATTATTAAATCAACATTTAGGCATAAATCCCTAGACCCTAAGTAACGTTAGCTTAATTGATGTCAGTTCATGTTTTTTAGCATTTGGCATTTTTCTTTTCTTCAACTTTGGTTATTATTATTATTATCTTAAATTTAATTCCGAGTGGCATTACTAAAAATCTCACATCTAACTTGTTTGCATTATACTGTGCTTGGCTGCAGCATACAGCTCATTCACAAGTGGCGGCAGTCTGATTTGGGGACTGCTTGCTTCTCACCCTTTCCTGCCGCCGTAGTAAAGTAAGTAATACAGAATTAGACGTGATTTAGCTGACAAATTAGTATTTTGTCAAATACTGACAATGGTTCACTTATGTATTGATTTTAATAAATGTTTTGATGTAAGAAAGGAAATAACCACAGGGCTCTACAGTATTGAGCATTTTGAGTGCATGTGTGAGTAAACATAATTCTGTGAGTTTGACAGTGTGAAAAATTATTTTGGCGCACAGAGCAACATTTGAGTTTTGACAGCCATGACAGTAAAGCTCAATCAATGTCCTTATAAGCTCTAAACATCTCTGGCTCAGTGTACAAAACATTCAGATAGCACCATACCCTTTTAGCCGACCATGTCGCTGTTCTAAATGAGAAAAATCAAGTCATGTCAGTTGTCGCTAACAAATGTTAATTCAATGATTTAAAGCAAGGCAAGGCAAGTTTATTTGTATAGCACATTTCAACAACAAGGTAATTCAAAGTGCTTTACATAAAACATAAAAGCAACAGGGAAAAAGTTTAAAAGCAAAATAGGGAAATTGAAAAAACACATACACATTAAAATATTATAAAAGTTACAGTGCAGTGTACAATCAGGGTTAAAAGAGTTAAATGGAAAATAAAAACAGTCTGAGGGGTTGAGCAAATAATTGAGTTACAATTATTTTGAAAAGAGAATAAACAGAGAAGTACACTTAATCTACTCTCTCTAGCTAGTCTGTACTCGGGTCCATAGCAATCTTTGGGTCCACTGAAACTCCAAAAACCCTCGGACACTACAGAGAAACCAGGACATGTCTGTCCGCAGGCCACTTTGATCCAGTTATTCTCTGGACCCACTTGTGCGTTTACTGGTCGACAGAGTACACTGCAAATCACTCAGGCGTGAGATTGACGACCACTTCCTTCACTCTGTTCAATCTCACTTTCATTATCTTTTCACTCAATTACCTACTCATTTCTCACCGTGTATTAGTATTTCATTAAAAGCAATGGTAAAAAGCTAAAAACAGGCCGAATTTTGTATGCCTGCCTAGAATTGTATGAAAAGGCATTAAGGGATCCCACACAGGCGAGGGGATCTACATCGCGGCCAGAGGAGCAGCCTAGACCCCCCCGCCAGCCTACCTGCGGCTGGGGGAAGAAGCGGCCGCTGAAATGACTGGCTGAGGAGGGAGAGCAGCCGGCCGATGTGGCCGAGCCCCTCCCCTCCGTCTCATGTCCAAGCCACTATGTTTTTAAGTTGTGTGCTGCTTGTGACAAGGGTGTAAATGTACCAAATGTTTTGATTAAAACAACCTACATTCCTCAAAGATCTAATTCCTCCCCACCAACCCCTTCCCAGCAAAGTGTTGTGCTGAATACGCCACTTCAACACGGCGCGTTCACCGACGCTAAGCTAATGGCTTGCCCCGAGGCCCACACCGCTCTCCCGGCTAAGGATGAACGAGACGGTGGTGCGGCCCGGGCATCCACAGTGCTTGCTACGCCGCCTGAGCTACGACACACTCCGCTTCTGCGGCATGACGGCCGAGAAACGAGCCGCTCTTGCCGTAGAAGCGGCACAATGCGACCACAAAGCCCTAGTCCAGGGCAGGCTGAAGCGGCACAATGCAGCTATCTGATCCTAGCTTGCATTCCCAGCGCGCCTACGTGAACCTGCTCGGGCGCGCTGCTAGCTCACCGGCAGTGTTTTCGTGCAACACAGACATACACGCTAAGCTGCCGAAAACTGCTCCAACGAGAGGTCGCAGCGCATCACGGAGTATCCGTGGTAGCAGCAGCCTAGCCCGCTATGGGGCCGCAGAGGGGACACTATCTCTCCACAGTGGCCAACAGCTGTGGAGAGGAGAGCTCCTCGGCTCGTCACTGCTCCTCTCGACAGTTCTGCTGATAGTGAACGCGTCACCGTAGACGCTACGACAACACTGTCGCAGGCAATGACGTCAACGGAGCGACCGGCCATGGTGCGTTCAGGACACCACAATCCGCTCGGGTTTTTCGAGACTTCAGCCCTTTCGATTGCGGCCCCCCTTGGGCCAAACTCCCATTTATGGAGGGTTTGGCGGCGGTGAGGGCCGAGGAAGCTTTCCAGCGTTTCATCCACAACGCTCCTCAGCTAACAGCGTGTCCCCTGACTCATTTCCACACGGAATGGAGACGCTGCTGCAAGCCAACAGACTGGATGGACGGCACACTGAGGCGGGGTTACTCCCTACAATTTTGCCATATCCCACCGTCTTTCCAGGGCATCAAGGAAGCCAACCTGTCCTCTCAGGAGGAGGTGGACTTCCTGGCCACAGAGATTCAACAGCTCCTGCAGAAACAGGCTATCTCTGTCGTTCCAACCCACGACATGTACAGGGGTCTTTACTCCACGTACTTCCTGGTACCCAAGAAGACTGGAGGCTTCAGACTCATCCTGGATCTCCGCTACCTGAACCAGCATATTGCACAGAAACCGTTCTGCATGCTGACACTCAGGAAACTGCTAGAGCTTGTGCAGCCCGGTGATCTGAGAGAGACCTGAAAGACGCCTACTTTCATGTCGAGGTGGCCCGGAAACACAGGAAGTTTCTGCGTTTTGCCTTCCAGGGGGTGGCGTACGAATACACCAGACTCCCCTTCGGCTACTCACTGGCCCCACGCACATTCAGCAAGTGCGTAGACGCCGCACTGCTACCATTGCGCGATCAGGGCATGAGAGTCTTTTTCTACTTAGACCATGGCCAGGTCAAAACAATGGGCAATTTTCCACACAGCTCAGTTGATTTTGCATCTGAACAACCTGGGCTTTGCAATCAACTGGGAGAAGAGCTCCCCCTATCCCCGCCAGAAGGTGAAGTATTTGGGGGTTGTGCTCAACTCAGCCAGCCTGAGAGCTCATCTGTCGGAACTCAGACAGACGACCCTTCTTCAAGCGGCCCGCAAGCTCCAGCTGAGAACTGCTGTGACGGCGCTGGCAGTAATGCAGCTGCTGGGGCTCATGGCAGCAGCCCATCCAGTAGTTACCCTGGGCCTGCTACACATGCGGTGGCTACAACGCTGGTTTACCAGCCTGCATCTAAACCTCAAGAGGCACAAGCGATGCATGGTGACGCCCCCCCAGTCAGTACAGAGGGACCTGCGGTTCTGGGGGTCCCCTCATCGCCTGAGGACGGGGGTACCGCTTGGCCCGATATCCTCATACGTGTCGGTGTTCACGGATGCGTCTCTGAGCTAAGCTGAGCTGGGGAGAGCCGACACATCAACCAACTGGAGCTCCAGGCGGTTTTTCTGGTCCTACAGCACCACAAAGCCCTAGTCCAGGGCAGGCACGTGCCGGTGAGGACAGACAACCGCACGACAGTCTCCTACATCAACAGACAGGGCGGAGTCCGATCCGCAGCTCTGTTGACGTTAGCAGAGGACCTATGGACATGGGCTGCAGCACACTTGCTGTCTCTGAAGGCTCTTCACGTCCCAGGCTCGGAGAACAGGGGGGCCGACCTCATGTCGAGGGGCGGTCCCCCACAGAGCGAGTGGAGACCGCACCCCGATATAATACAGCAGATCTGGTCTCGCTTCGGGACGGCGCAGGTGGACCTGTTTGCCAGATGGCACCCACTGCCCGCTGTGGTTCTCGATCCTACCACAGGACAGCCCGCCCTTGGACGTGGACGCGTTTGCACACGCGCCATGGCCAAAAGGGCTGCTGTATGCTTTCCCCTCACTCCATCTCACCCCCCCCCCCCCCCCCCCCCCCCCGCGGGGGGGGC
>NC_060151.1:15032115-15044764 GCF_021292245.1 Micropterus dolomieu
TGTTTGCTTTCCCCCCCCCCCCCCCCCCCCCCCCCCCCCCCCCTCCCCCGGAGAGGGTGAGACAGGAAGGGTTGTCAGTCATCCTGGTAGCCCCCAGCCGCAGATCGGCGGGGTGGTACGCAGAGGTGACACAGCTGGCAGTGATGGAGCCCTGGCCTGTGCCTCAGGTCTGGGGGGCTCTGTCACAGGAGTCAGGTGCCATAGGCACACTGCCGGTGCTCAGCCAACCTCTCCAGGTTTGGCTCCTGAAAGGGAGAGGTTGAGACAGGCTGGGCTGTCCGCAGAGGTGGTACATACCATCCAGGCGGCGAGGGCAGGCTTCACCACTTCCTGCTACAAATCTAAGTGGCTGGGCTTTCAGCGCTGGTGCATTGAGAAGGAAATGGATCCCATAACCTGCTCAGTGGGATCCATCCTTTCCTTCTTGCAGGGCCTAATGGAGAAGGGACTGTCACACTCAACCATTAAGGTGTATGCGGCAGCTATCTCATCTTGTCATGAGGGGTTTGGCAACAGACCTGTCTTCACCCACCCCCTCGTGAAGCGTTTTCTGCAGGGTGTGAGGAGACAACGACCGGTGCTACGTGTCTCTGCACCCCAGTGGGACCTGCCACTGGTACTAGAGGCTCTGAGGTCAAACCCCTACGAGCCCCTGGAACAGTCCTCCTTGATCTCTCAAGACAGCCTTGTTACTGGCTCTCACCTCTGCCAAGAGGGTGAGTGAGCTGTGCACCCTGTCGGTTCATCCCAGCTGCATGCTGCTTCGTGGTGACCACAGTGCAGCAGTGTTAAGACCGAACCCCTCCTTTGTTCCTAAGAACACAAGAAGCTCGTTCAGGTTGAGGACCATACATTTGGATGCCTTCCACCCTCCGCCCCACCCTGGGCCTAGGGAGGCGAGGCTGCATCTGTTGTGTCCTGTGCGCGCCCTAACACATTATATGAAGCGCACGGCCTCCATTCGACGCACTGATCAACTGCTTGTTTGCTTTGGTGACGGTGCGATCGGTAAAGCTCTATCCAAGAAGCGCCTAGCCGGATAGCTTTGTGACTGTATCTCACAGGCCTACGTGCAGGCGGGGAAAGACCCACCCTCGGTGGTCCGGGCTCACTCCACACGAAGTGTGGCTGTGTCAACGGCCCTCTTCAACGGGGTGAGCGTCGAAGAGATTTGCACAACGGCATTGTGGTCTTCACCATGTCCATTTGTGCGTTTTTACCTCTTGGATGTGTCAGGCTCCTTCTCCTGCGACTCAGGATCTGTGAGGAAGAAGACTGGTGTCTACCATAGACTACCGGTTGTCGGGGAAAACATTCTTACACTGACCGTGATGTCCCCTGTAGGGGTCAGGACAGTTCAGGTGCTGGATCTGGCTGGATCAGATCCATCTGGTCATGCCAAACCCCTAGCGGTCTAGTGACCTTTCTGAGGGGTGGCCCACTGCCCCATCGCTTAGGATGGAGGCAGCTTAGGGCCTGTGGCTGGTGACCTGGGGCCGATCGTGTCAGTGAGGTGAGCTGTGGCTTGTCGCGGCGGTCTAGTGACCTTTCTGAGGGGTGGCCCACTGCCCCATCGCTTAGGATGGAGGCAGCTTAGGGCCTGTGGCTGGTGACCTGGGGCCGATTGTGTCAGTGAGGTGAGCTGTGGCTTGTCGCGGCTGGGCGGACAGTCATCGGGCTCCACCCACTGTACCCATAGAGTCCAGTAGAGGGCGGAGCCTGTGTGAGATAGAACGAAGGTTACGATATGGTAACCCTAGTTCTATTAGCACAGGCGGAGCCCTCGGAGGCCCTCCCTAAAAGGTGTGTTCATTGTTGCTTTACCTGATCGGTGCTTGTAAAATATCCACGGTGTCTGCATCTTCTAACGTCATTGCAATTTATAGTTTTCTCACCGCTAGTTTCTGTCACTGCATCTCCTGACAAACACCACGGTTGTATTTCAGCATTCTTCAAGTAACTTCATCAACTCAAGTAGTTCACCTGTCACCTGCTCTGCTCCCCTGTGTACACACACACACATACACACACACACACAGAGCCCCCTCAGTGACCCATCTGTCACCCAAATCTGAAACAGGGCTGCTATCTCTTGTACTGTAGATGCTGCAAAGTTAATAACTTTGGATTATTGTTTGTTATTTCATTGGCTATATGAGATTTTGGAGTAATGCATATAATAGCTTTTAAAAAGAAAATATTACAATAAAAAAAAGTTCAATAGTTTAATGTTTCCTAAGGCAATGAGTAATCCTGTTAAATAATTGTGATCTCAATATTGACCAAAATAATTAGCAGCCCTACATGAACATTTAATTTAATTCATGAAATTATAGAACATCTGTTGTGTGAAACTGCACCTCTGCCTTCTTTCTGTACAGGCTAATGCTTCATTCAATTTTTTTTTTTTGTTTTTAACTTATAAAAACCTTTGAAATGGTTTTTAAATTTAGTTAGTTACATGGCAGTGTTTGGAGATGGTTCTCATGGAATTCCCATTACACTTCTTAAACCTCAATACTTGGGTCGTGGCTCAGAAGGTAAACATTTATTTCTTACAAATGTTTTTTAAAAGACTTGTTTTCAGGATGAAAAAAATGACGTCAAATAAACGTATGCCGGTCAGGACTTGTGAGGTGATGTCACTGTCTCTATCTAGCATTACCTGGTGTAGGAACCTTCTAAACATAATTGAAGAACACTGATTTTAACATTTATTATTAGCTTAAAATTGGAAGTAAATTGAAATGTTATGCCTGTTTCCACTTTTATTTCACTGCCTCTACAAATTAGTAAATTCTTCCAGAGACAGCAGAACAAATGACAATCTACATAATCATAACTAAATTACTGAAATGTAGTCTTTATTAAAAATGTGGTTGTGAATTGGCAGCCAAATTAGCCATAATATCTTTCTAATTTCAGCAGCACCCACCAGTAGAAGCAAATAAGGTATAGCACAAGACACGATCATAAAAACTCTGCAAGTCCATAGGCTTGACTGCACTGGAGGAAATTCAGGTGCAACAGCAGCAATTATACATGGTGAAAATAAAATACAATCAGCTTCAATCAGACTACACCTCTGTTCTATATGCATAATATAATGAGAAAAATTATATAAGGTAATTATAGATCATATAGAAACTAAGCAAGATAAAATACAAGCCTTTAATGTCTAATGTCTAAGTGAGAGAAAAAGTCCTGAGTCAGGTGGATCCAGAGGTTGCTGAATGAATTGTAGCTGTAGTTTCCAACTTGTGGTGTAACCCAGTGGACTGGGACTCTGCTGCAGATGGCTGATCCAAAGCTGTGACACCAAGTAGTCCTTCATGTCCAGATGAAACATCTTTGTCTGCAGGGGGGAGGACAAGTCAGTGGGATAAAACAGTGGAGCTTGTGTTAACCTCAAACACCTCTAGTGTAGACTTTATGCCCTAATTTAGGAGAGAAGACATACAGAGCTGGTGCAGGTGTGTAGATGCAGCTGAGTGGGAGCCAGGAGACTGAGCATGGGGCAATAACAAACACAGGGACAGACGGGAACACTCGAAACACAGTGAAGTGAAAGAACAAAAGGAGACACTAGGAAAACACTGATGACGATGCATTAATCACCATTCACTCCCTGGTCAAATGACATCGGCAGTGATGGAAGTAGTGTCCTCTGTTTCTGATTAGCGGATGTCTATCAGGTCTAAACGTTACATCCATGTGTACGTAGTAATAATACCATGCTAAGTCTGCTGGCTGGGACTTTATAGGTGCACTGTTGTGTTTTTCAGAGCACACAAACACTGTAAACAAGTTATCTGCCCAGCATCGTGCTATTACCCAGAAACACACCTTATTTTTACAGTTTTTACACACAGCCCACAGCGGGGTTAAAACCACATTTAAAACCTACATGTACTGACAGTAACATAACTCATGGATGTCAGCAACAGTTAGCCTAATATAGCAAACTTGCTAATGTCTTACCTGCTGTACTGTCCGCTGCTTTCTTGTCACTGTTGACTTTGTGTGTGACAACACATGGACAGAAACGCTCTACGCTTTTAGTTATGGTATTATAAATGATAGTCCTCCCTCCAGCCCTGCTCACTCCCTCTGCCTGCTTTCATGGCAGTGTGCTGGTAGTCAGAGCTCCCCCCGCAGTCCATAAAGTGCCTCTGCGCCTCAGCCGTTCCAAACTCTCCCTGCATCCTTTTGACCACGCCTCCTTATTTGCATACACAACTCAATCCCCAAATCCTCAATTCCCAAATCCCCAATCCTCAATTCCCAAATCCCCAAATCCCTAATCCTAAATGGCTAAATGCCCAATCCTAAATACCAAATCCCTTTTTCCAACTTTTAGTATCTGATTTAGACTTTTAGTTTTCGATTTAGACGTTTTAAATCTGACCCAATAATCCCTCCATACATGAGCAAGAGAACTGGACCACTGAGCAATGGAAGAAGGTGGCCTGGCCTGCCACTTATGTGGATGTCACTTTGGCATGTGCCACCTACCTAAGCATTGTTGCAGACCATGTACACCCTTTCATGGAAATGGTATTCTCTGATGGCAGTGGTCTCTTTCAGGAGGGCAATGCGCACTGCCACAAAGCACAAATTGTTCAGCAATAGTTTGAGAAACACATCAACAAGATCAAGGTGTTGACCTCACCTTCCCAGATCTCAATCCTGTTGAGCATCTGTGGGATGCGCTGGACAAACAATTGATTTCACCCAACTGCAGACAGGAGGCAGCAGGTTTGGTTATCATGCTGAGGCGATCTCAGAGTTCAGTAGGTTAATGGGAAGAAGCTGTCACTAACTTTCTACCATTGTTGTGTTTACAGGAGCCACATGAGCTGATGGCAGCATCATTCCAGATGAGAAGCACCAGAGTGCAGCTCTGCAGAAGTCCCAGCTTCCAGTGTTGCCCTGCCAGCTCCTGCAGCTTACTGCTGTGTGCAGCCTTTTGTTTTTACTTTTACTCCCCTATACATAGGATCTGTCATCATATTTACTGTTACAACACATTGCTTCAAGTCATTTTCCTGAATCCATGAATGCAAGATATGATTTTAATTTGTTAAACTGTTGCTTTTGTTTTAGAAATAATTTTTGCTATATAAAATTGATCAGACTAAGTTTACTTAAAATAAAATCACATTCTTCATCAGTTTTGTATGTTAATTGAATGTAGTTTGATCTAAACATCACAAAATATGATAGGTAACAGCTGTAAATGAAAATATTAAGATGGTATAATAGGATAACATATTGCATATATGTCAGAAAAAAATGAAAAGCTTATGCTATATAATTATTTTATTTGGACATTCCTTTAAGAAATGAATGTGACATTAACTGAGAAGTTACTCTATTGTGAAAACCAAAGAAAAATCTGCACATTGAATAGTTTTGAAGCCCTGTAGAAGGTGTGGGCACAGGTATCAGGAGGCTTACATTGTAGAGATGCACCTATTTACCACAGGTGTATTTGAGTATCCATCATCACAATTAATGATACCACATAGTTGGATTCATTATTACTCTGTGCAGGTCATTCTTTGTTTCAGCACTTACCCAAAGGTTGGTTTGGATGTGTGCACATTCTTCGGTGCTGTAGGGCTGACCCCAAATAATCAAAGATTTGATGCTTCGATGAGCGGAGCCTGATTCACTTGTCAATCTCACGAAGCTTTGCAGCGGTGTTATGAAACAAGGATCATACCATCTTGGCCATATGGGGGTGCTCAACATCTGATAGAACAACCAGTTTTCTCCCAATAAGTTAATATACAGCCTATTACAAAATATATATCAATATATGCTGTAAATAAAAATGTGAATAAAGGTTTTTAAAGTGCATGAATAAATCCAAAATTGTAACCCTAACCCTTAATGATGGGGGGTTAGTGTGCATGTGTGCGTGTATGTGTCTGTATGTGCTGAAGAGACGAAGACCCAGTGAATGGCAGGTGAGTAGAGAGAAAGGGGTCAACAAAAAGCCACATTTTAGCTGGAAATGCACAGTGTAAGTTACACTGAATAATAAATAGAGACTGCAGCTCTGCAGCTTCCCAAGATTAAAGTGGAGCTACCATGTGTAACACCTTCCCTCGCACGTGCACACGCAATCATTGCCACACAGCAGACATGTGCAGAGAGGGGTGCAATGGGTGCTTGAGCACCTGCCCTTTGATGCCCAAAGTGCCCTTTTGTCAATGAAAAATTTAGTTTATTTATTTATTTTGAAATTTGTAAAGGCCCTGTAGTGAATGCCTGCCCAATCATAGTATTAGTAAAATGAATGAATAATAATTTTGCAGTAAGTAAAATTAGCCACATGATGACCTTTAACTTGATGTCCTCATCCGTGATGAGCCCTCCCGTTCAGACACCGTTAGTGATTCAGCAGCACTGCCTACAGGACACCTTCGATTCTGCCGGTAAGAGGGGTTTGCCGCAATGCGCTTGTTGTGGGTTGTTGGATGTATTTAACAAGAAAGACGCAAAGAGGGCATACACAGTTGTTGTGTAGCCTACATTACTGTGTGTTGCTGGTAGAAGTAACATTAGCTAACACTGTGCCAACAGCCTGTAGCTACTTCTACACACACAGATAAACAAAGGTGCTCTGTTGACTTCGTTCTTGCCGTTTGAGGACGAAAAGTTTCGCGAGGTCTGGTATATTTAATGTACACAAACATTTGAAAAACAGGTTGATAACTGATACTTATTCCTCCGACCTATAGCCTATTTGTCAGCCTTTTTTAAAATGATCGTTTGATTCAGAACAGTATTGGATTTTTTTTTTTTTTTTTTTTTTACTTAACATAACAACTTTACATAACAAAAAGAACAATATCTGAGACAAGTGATAAAATAACAAGAATAATACAGAAAAAAATAATAATAAATAAAATTATTCTGTATATATATACACACTGTATATTGCTGCACCTAACATGAATGTTCACATCTCAACATACATGATACAATAATATACAGCCATATAGTGATATATACAACACACACACACACACACACACACAAAAAAAAAAAATAGTGATTTTGCCAATTCTTTCTTTTTCCTTATGGTTTGTAATATAATTTCTAATTTGCAAATATCTATAAAAATCACTTGAGGGAAGATCGAATTGTTCCTGAAGTTGTGCAAAAGACTTTAAGTGTGCTTCTTCAAAAAGCTGATCAAAAATAAAGAGGCCATTAACTGCCCATCTCCTAAAACCACGGTCACACATTGAAGGTGGAAAATCTACATTACCCACTATGGGCATAGCTCGAGAAATTTTTCCAACATCCTTAAGCATATTCTTTACTTCTGGCCATACCTTTATTGTATGTTGTATGTTTTATCCATTCATTTTCAATTTTTAATTTATTGACATGTTTTAGATCTATAAAGGGTAGGATAGACAATTGTGTTCCCCTTAACTTCCCCTTGTTCTATTTGAGTCCACTTTGCTTCCTCATCTCCCCTGATCCAAGTCACAATTGCTGCTAGTTGAGCTGCCCAGTAATAAAATTTTATATTTGGCAAGGCCAAACCTCCTTTATTTTTAGCCAAATGAAGTGTTTTAAGTTTAATTCTGGGTCTTTTGTGTTGCCATACAAATTGAGAAATTAATTTGTTTAACATATTAAAAGTGGAAATTGGGACTCTTATGGGCAACGATTGGAATAGAAAAAGGAGACGCGGGAGCAGGTTCATCCTTACTGTCTCAACTCTTCCAAACAGAGATAAAGGGAGAACTTCCCAACGAACAAGATCACTCCTTATTTGATTAATTAGCTTATTATAGTTCGCCTCAAAAAGTCTCGTAGTTTCAGGTGTGATAATAATCCCCAAGTACCTAAATCCTTGATTAGTTGTTTAGGCCATATTCCTGATATCATCATTGCCTCTGATTTATTTTGATTAATTTTGTATCCAGAAATGTCTCCATAATCTTTTAAGCATTGCATCAGTTGGGGTATTGAAGTAAGGGGATGCTTTATAAAGAGCAGAATATCGTCAGCGAAAAGAGAAATTTTATGAACCATCCTCAACCCCCCCAATCTGGACATCCTGTCTTATTGCTTCCGCAATACTGAGAGCAAAGAGAATGGGTGAGAGAGAATCAGTCTTACGCCTCTCTCTACATCGAAAAAGTCAGAGCAATGTCCATTAACTCTAATTTTTGCTTTGGGATTCTTATACAACAGCCAAAACCAAAAGATAAATTTTAGCTCATCTCAGTTAATGTTTGTTCTAAAAATTGCCAATCTACCCGATCGAATGCTTTCTCAGCATCTAAGCTGAGAAGCATTGACGTTTGAGTATCCTTTGCCATGAGTGACTGCAGGTTTAATGCTCTCCTCATATTATTTGTCCCTTGGCGACCTGAAATTAACCCCGTCTGATCTGGTTTTACTAATTTCCTAAAGTATTTTTGTACTCTAGTTGCTAAAATAGATGTTAATATTTTATCATCCACACACAGGAGGCTAATAGGACACTGCAATGGATCTTTTCCTTCTTTATGCAGGACTGTGATGATAGCTTCAGACCATGACTCTGGAGGGTTCCCTAAATTTAACACATAATTATATAACTTACATAATACCGGAGTGAGGTCATCAACAAACACTTAATATTCTCCTGCAAACCCGTCTATTCCTGGCGTTTTGTTATTTTTTAATTTAATAATTGTTTCTTTCACCTCCTCTTCTCTAATTGGCTCTACTAACGCAGAGGCTTCATCCACCGTCAGCTTGTCTAATTTAAGACCTTTAAAGAAATCATGTATTTTTTCTTCTTTCAATTCCTGATGTTGACCCTTATTATTTGGTACTGCTTTTGGAATAGTTCTGACATCATTAGAATGAGGTTGTTTAAATTTAGGAATTGTTCGACTAGCTTGTGCTTTCTGTAGTTGAAAAGATAATAACCTGCTAGCCTTGTTTCCCAACTCATAGTATTTTCTATCGATAAACCTAAGGGCACCCTCTGCATTATAGGTCAGAATCCCATCCCAGCTTGGCTCTATTCTCTTTAAGTTTATTAAATACTTCTTGTTTTCCACTTTGCTTCGTTTCTAATTCTACTTGTTTTTTAAGTCTGTCTTTCTTTAACTTTGATCCTATAGATATTATTTTCCCCCTTATTGTGGCTTTTCCTGCGTCCCATAAACAGTAGGTGAGACCATGCCATTGTCGTTCAAAGCAAAGTATTCCAGTGTTGCTGACACTATTTCTTCTCTTATATTAACATCTGTCAAAAATGAAACATTAATTCTCCAATACTTCATACACGGCTCCAATCCCAAATTGTCATTTGTACTGGGCTATGATCTGAAGTGGTTATTGGCTCAATAACACAGTTTTTAACTCTGTATGTGTCCTTTTTGGACACCAAAAAATGATCCATCCATGAGTAGCTTCCATGCACTTGTGACATAAAGGTGAAGTCTCTCTCTTTTGGATGAAGGTAGTGCCAAGCATCTATCAACCCTAATTCCTTCATCATATTCATTAGACTTTTCAACATTCTGCTTTGAGGTTTTGAGGATGATGGTAATTTATCTAATCTATTATTCAGTACGCAATTTAAGTCCCCCCCCCATTAAAAAAAAACCTTCCCCATGATCTGCTACCAGATAGGCAAGCTTTTTGAGAAATTTTGGACAATCTTCATTTGGTGCATAGGCATATAAAATAGTTAATTTAACACCAGCAATCCTTCCTATGACCATAACATAGCGACCTTCTGTATCCTGGAAAACCTTTTCACAGTGAAAATACACAGACCTACTAAATAGTATAGCTACCCCTCTCTTTTTTCGTTTCCCATAAGAGCTACCGTAAACCTGATCCACCCATTCTCTTTTTAATTTTTGGTGTTCTGTTTCTGTGAGGTGAGTTTCTTGAAGTAAGGCTATAGAGCACTGCATTTTCTTCAACTGTCCCAGTATCTTTTTTCTTTTAATTGGGTTGTTTATTCCTTTTATATTGTAGGTAATTAAATTAAGTAATGCTACCATTGTATTTTTACTGATTCCTGTAACACAGCCCGAACCTCTCATAAGCATCTGTTACACCAAGACAAATAAAATAATTTACAATTTGTACAAAGTTAAACAAAAAGAAATTTGCAACCTGCCTCAGATAAAACAGAACAATAACATTATGAACATAGAACAGAACTTCCACATTACCAGTCAGACACAGAGAATAAACTATAGCCATGTCTGACCCCGGGTGATAATGGGACAGAGAGAGGTGACCTAATCCCTCTGTGGAGAAAAGCACCCAATGTGCAGTAGTGACCAGTATTACACTAACGTGTAAGAAAGGTCTTAGTGAGTGTGAACCATTCATATAGACATCAAGAGTCCGTCAGACATTTTTCCTTTTTTAAACCCTTTGTGACAACTTTACTTTTTTATTTTTCATTATGCTGTTATTGCTTTCAGTCTATGCATTGTTCATACGCACTCAATATCGTGTGTACCTTTAGCAGCCCTAATCTGAAATCAATCTGAAATCAATTTTAAGTGTTATATACCTCCGACTACTCATCCTCATCTTCTTCCTGAATCATAGCCTTCAAATCCGCTATCGCCAACATTTTGGTACTGCGTGCACCTTAGCTCGCTTCTTTTGTAGCTCAGGAGAGTAATCTTGGTCGAAGAAAATCCTCTTGTCTTGAAACATCACCTTTCCTTGGCTCCATGCTTGCTGCAAAACAATATCTTTCGATCTGGGAGGAGCCGCTGGTTTGTCGGTTTGGACTGAATTGAGCGGTGGGCTCTTTCAGTGTTAAATGCAAATGCCATTCAATTTTTTCATTAATAAAATTTGAATGGCATTTGCAAAATTAGGACATCTTACAGGGAGAAAGTGTGATGGGTCAAGATGTACGTACCTCCTACCTTAGCTGTGAAGTAAGACTTTGCATGTAAATGTGCATTAATTTACCCCAGTGAATTAAGAATTATTCAGATCCTTTACTTAAGTAAAAGTACCAAGACAGTGATGGAAAATATTCCAATACAAGTTCTGCTATCAAAATCAGCAAAATCTTTTTATAGTATCAAAATAAACACTTGTTCTTAAAAGAAAAGGCCCTGTGTTTAGTTTTGAGAGGAAAGATGGAAAACAGTTCAAATCTGCTTTAATTTTTCAGATTATTTTCTGCTTGTTGTGTCCCATTTGGTCCCGTGAGGTCAGGCAGGTAACAGGTTTTAGGATCCAAATGCAGACTCCACACGGCAGGATAAACATGATAATTTATTAAACAAAAACACAAAATATACTACTTACAGTTGGTAAAAGGAAATCATCCAAACTGAAGAAGATGGCTTGAAATAACCAACAAAAGACAGCATGGCAGCCAACCCCCTGACAATGACGGGCAGTAGTCTGAGTCTTCTAGCTTAGCTTTGGCCGCCGGGTAAACACTTTTCCTCGGCTCTACTACCGTCGACTGGCCGCTGTTTCAACTCCTCCTCCAGCGTGCTGGCGGTGTGCGGCTGCTGTGTCGACTGGCAGGTAAATCTTGGAAAGAACAAGCTAACACGCTCAACTTTGGACATGATGCCTCCTGCTGAACTTTCATACCTTAAATCTGAGCTTTCTTCTTTGGAGGAGCTCATCCATGAATTCTTGCACCGCCAGTCTCAGATCATCTCCCGGCTGAAACTTTGCTCAATGCAAATAATAGTGTTATGGTACTTATTGAGTCAGCTCCCCCCAATTTCTGCTTTATGAGTGAGGTCAGAACCAACAAAAAAGGAGGTGGAGTGGCTGCCCTGTATAATGACACACTACAATGTAAGCAGACATAATTTGGAAAGTTTGCCACCTTTCAATATCCTGCAATGGTATTAAAATATTTCTCAGGTGTCTTATTACTCAGGGTATATAGGCCCTCAGCATTCTCAGCAAACTTTCAGGATGATTTCACACAGTTCCCGTCTATCATATGCATCGACTTTGACTCGGTAGTTATTGTCGGTGACTTCAACATCCATGTAGACAACATCAAGGACAGCAGTGCTATGGAACTACTCCATACTCTAGACAATTTTGGTCTGTTTTCAGCATGTTTCAGAACCCACACATTGTAAGGGCAATACACTGGACTTAATTATATCCAAAGCTCCTGATATTTGCAACATATCAGTCACTGACGTTGCGCTCTCTGACCATTACTGTATTTTATTTGAAATGTCTGTCAATGCCATGAATCACACTAGATTAGATGTCACTTTGAGAAGCTACAGTGGGGGAAAAAAGTATTTGACCCCTTGCTGATTTTGCAGGTTTGCCCACTTACAAAGAATGCAACGATCTACAATTTTAATCATATGTACATTCTAACAGTGAAAGACAGAATCCCAAAGAAAATTCCAGAAAATCACATCATATGAATTTATAAAAATTGATGACCATCTGATGAGGAAAAACAAGTATATGACCCCCTACCAAACAGCAAGTATTCTGGCTCCTACAAGCCAGTTAGTCTTTCTTTAAGACACAGCCCCAATCCCAACCAATTATCTACATCAAATACACCTGCCTCACCTCGTTACCTGTATAAAAGACACCTGTCAACACCCAAACAACCAGCATCCAACATCACCAC
>NC_060151.1:15044784-15051117 GCF_021292245.1 Micropterus dolomieu
TTCACCATGTCCATTTGTGCGTTTTTACCTCTTGGATGTGTCGGGCTCCTTCTCAGGATCTGTGCTCGCAGGTGCGACTCAGGATCTGTGAGGAAGAAGACTGGTGTCTACCATAGACTACCGGTTGTCGGGGAAAACATTCTTACACTGACTGTGATGTCCCCTGTAGGGGTCAGGACAGTTCAGGTGCTGGATCTGGCTGGATCTTATCCATCTGGTCATGCCAAACCCCTAGTGGTCTAGTGACCTTTCTGAGGGGTGGCCCACTGCCCCATCGCTTAGGATGGAGGCAGCTTAGGGCGTGTGGCTGGTGACCTGGGGCCGATCATGTCAGTGAGGTGAGCTGTGGCTTGTTGCAGCTGGGCAGTCATCGGGCTCCACCCACTGTACCCATAGAGTCCAGTAGAGGGCAGAGCCTGTGTGAGATAGAACGAAGGTTACGATATGGTAACCCTAGTTCTATTAGCACAGGCGGAGCCCTCTACGATGGAGCCCTGCCGCTCCACCGCCGTCTGCTGAAGGGTTGGTTGGATGCTGAGAAGTGAGGACACCGCTATTTATACGGTACGCACGTACAGTAGCGACGTCCAATTGGTCGGCTACTTACAGTATTCAAAATTTCAGTGGGTGTGTGTGCGTGTGATAGGAGGAGAGGTAGTACCCATAGAGTCCAGTAGAGGGCTCCGCCTGTGCTAATAGAACTAGGGTTACCATATCGTAACCTTCGTTTTCATCACAGGTAATCTAGGTGTCTTTGGTGATATTCTAATACTTTTCCCCTGTTAAAAAGTCATCTTAACACAAGTACTTGCATGTTAGAAGTGTATGTTCCACCTATACAACTCAACATTGGCAAGACCAAGGCGTTGGTGGTGGACTTCAGATTGAGAATTAAGTCCACAACCCCCTTAAAATCTAGGGGGAAGCTGGTGAAGAAGGCCATTTTTTTATTGATCTGGACCTGGGTCTTCTTTGTATGTTTGTACAATTTCTTGTTGCTTTTTTATTTTTTTTGTTGTTTGCATTTCTATTGTATTTATTTGTTTATTTAACTGCTCTACTCTTCGATCCTGTAACTTGCTGCTGTAACACCTGAATTTCCCCCACTGGAGATAAATAAAGTTTAATCGTATCATATCATATAAGGCCTTTTAGATAATTTCCATTTCCATTAGTTGAAAATTTAAGCACAATTCATATATTATTTTGACTATTACAACTACCAAGGACAAATAATGAGATGGCTGCTGTGCTTTATTCTGTGTAATGACGGTACATATAGGCTATTGTAGCCATGTCTAGATTATTATAATTTTTAATTTGTTATAGAAGAAAACAAAACATCTAACTCTAATGTTAGGTAGCAGCAAGATAGAGTGCTAAGCTAACCAGCCCTTTAGCCAACAACTCGCTACTAGCATGATTACTCAAGACTTAACCACCACCAAAATAACACGGCAATAATTGTTGTTGACTCACTTACATGTCCTGTGATCACATATTTTTATATTTTGTCTCAGGGGCCAAATCATCACCCATCCTGCAACAACGTATTAATAGGCATCCATACTGTCGAAAGCATTCAGGCTACCTCCGGTGTATGGTGATGGATTTTGTACAAGATAAATGTAAATGTCGGGATAAGTGATTTGAGGCAGACACTTTTAGGTAAAAATAGTCTTTGAGGTAATAACCAATAACCATAAAAAAAAAACTTGGTTGTAAACGTCTTTCTGTCTCATTTAGATGACCTGTGTTCGTTGCAATGATTTTCTAAAACAATGGCTGTATCTAAAAACTGTATCTGTAGCCTAACTGTATCACTATGTCGGACACAAATATGGTGGCAAGCATTTCAGTCATCGGTTCCCCTTTTTTTTCAATTCTTTAGTGTGTATTTTAAGCTTATAGGCTTATAAATGTATTATCTATTAGTTTTCCATTTTTGACACATCATATAATCAAATGTAAATAAATTGGATTTGAGTTGTAAATTCAGTGTGATAATCATTCATTTTATGAATATTTAGTGTGAAGGATTTAATAAAAAACTCTGGCAAGCACATACAAGAAAATGCATTTTAGAAGCAGGTTTGAAAATTGGTCACTTCTGACGGGACCACAACAGAGGGTTTACATTATGGAGCTGCCAAGGTGAAAAGAAATTCACACTTGAATCCTGTTATAGTTCCAAGTGCAACAAGAACTCAGAATTAATAAGGCAGACAAGTTTTCAGATTGTACTCTGAGTCATTCCTGGTTCTGCTTTTGGGGTCAAGACTCCATGTTCATGGCACATGGCACAAATACTTATTGACATTAATGTATCCTGTGCCCTCTTTATATCCCTTTTTACAATTTTTCCTGTTGTTGTCCAGAGTTTGTTGTCTATCAAGTATAGAAATAATAATGCAAAAAGTCCCAAAGAGCGAACGGCAAAAACATATTTTGAGAAATGGGAAGTGAATCCATATGCTGCCAAAAGTCTCTTTCGCTCTCTCTCTTTTTCTCTCTGCAGCCGTTTTCCATTATCAGTGCCCAAACCAGCTTGTTAAAAAGAGTGAAACTCAAACCACAGTTTTGAAAATTACAGAATTCCTTCATAAATGCCCAACCCTCCCCGCGGCTACACTGGGTTCAGGCTTGAGGTGAGACCGCCATACTACAACATGCACACACACACGCACACACATTCACACATGCATTCTATGTAAATATTCAAAAACAGCTAAAGGTATATGCACACAACAAATTACTGCACAGTATATACATACAAATCTACATACGCTTTAAGCACATGTACAATTTACCCTAAAAAAGGCACAGGCTCACACAATAGATGCATACACATGTCCAATACACAAGTACATGCTTACACAGAAATACATACACATACACACAAGTGCATATAGTAATAGCCTTGTGGCTGCATCGCCCTCTTTTCTTCCCTTCTTTCAAACTTTAACCAGAGCCATTTCCTACAACAGCTGAGGACTGCTGTGTAGCAACTGGTCAGACCGCCCTAGTAACAACAACATTATCACTCATTTGACCTCTTTATGCCAGCAAAGTAAAAATTAAACATTTGTTATTTTACACATTTAGGGATTGGTGTGAGAGTTTTTAAACTATTTGTTCTATTATTTATTTGTATTTGTTCTGCAGCACTGTCATGACATGTTGTTGGTTTTTTACTGGAAAGTTACCCATAAAAGTTACCTGTTGTGCTGCTACCTATTGTTCTGCTTTATAAGGGATGTACAAGAGTAACTTTCAACAATTTTTCTAATATTTTTTTTTCCCCCAATCTGTGTGCTAAAATATCTAATCTAAAAAGTGTGTTTGTACACCTGGCTACTCAGTAGATTGCTTTTCCAAATCTTTGAACTGGCAGGCATATTTGGGCAGGTATGGTGATGCTGAATAAATTAAACTTCTCTGTCTCTCTGCAGCTGCTTTTTAATTTCCCTCGTGTGTGTGTGTGTGTGTGTGTGTGTGTGTGTGTGTGTGTGTGTGTGTGTGTGTGTGCCCTCCTATCACCAAACCATCTCCAACCTGGCTAATAAATTGTAATTATTCTCAGCTGCTCTTACATGTAAAAGCGTGAAAATGCTTCAATCTAACAACATTCATGCTCAGTCAACTTAGATGAAATAACAAATTTGGAGGAGTCAGTCACTGTTTCCACGCTGCTTTTATTTTGCTGCTGATACAGAAACAAAGCATTTGATACTGGACTAAGAAGTAAGAATAACCCCAAACCACAAATGCTTCACACATACATGCCAGTATGCCAGTATACATGTTCAGTTTCGCTGTAAAGTAATTCTATGTTTTGCTTCAAGGGAAATTGGTGCACTTTGGCCATAATTGTTTCAAAACTGCAAGCTAATTATGACCTTTTGAAAACAAAGTACACAGATTGAATGTGACATTTTGCTACGCCTGCAGAATATAAACGCCCTCTTGCACTGGCTGAAGCCCAGTAAAACCTAATAACAAAAACAACCGTGTCCTGACTAGTGCCTTGACTGAACTAAAAGACTATATTCACGGGTTTCTGCCCACTGACCTCCAGTACAAAATACTACTAGCAGTACTACAGTCAGACTGTGAGCTGCACATTTATTTAGGATAGTCTCTGATGTTAACACGGTGAAGTAATAAAAAAGTTTTCTCATAAACCTGAACATAGTTAGTTTTGAGCCACACAGCAGACAGCCGTCCTACATACTTTGGATGCATATACTGTTCTGCTACAACCAAAGATACATAATAATCATCAGGAGAGGTTTTTAAGTCTCGTGTAGTAAATCATACTCATAATGTTGATATACTCTAATGTTTATCAAACTGAACTTTTAAGTCAACATGGACATTAACGGTTCAGAATAATAAAAAGATTAACCATCTATTGTTCCACAACTGAGCAAAGTCAAACTGCTGATGAAGGATGTGTGATACAGTAGAAAGCTTATGAGGAAGCAAGTCAAGTGGATCTTGAATCATAATTGTTTTGTCGTGCAAACTACAAAGTACTTTAATTTACGTATATCATTCCTGTCTCACAGTGACACTGGAAAGTGAAACAAAAGTGTTTTTTTTTATTCTGCAACAGCAACACCGATTCTAACCTGTTAAAATACAAAATGTATAATTAAAACTCATAATTATAAATCTTTCAGTATGCAACATCAAATCCCTCTTTGCTTGACCTTGCCCATATGAAGACTACCCATCTAACACATCCGTACAATGTGCATATAGTTACTGAAATATAGTGTGGAGAATTAATAAGTGTACAGTCCTTTTAAATATGAACCCATCACCCATTCAGAAAAACATCCATAATAGCCAATCAGTATGGTTTGTCTGAAAGATTCCCAGGTGTAGTGTGACAAAGGTTGCAGTGACAGTCAGGACATGTAGGAAAGTTAGTAGGTACTCTGCTGCTGACAGGGGATGTTCTGCACAAGTTGAGTAATAACATAATGTTGTGCTCTCAAACCAAACGGCAGTGATTGTCACCGCCTGTTGACCACTTCTCTTAGTCTCTTTGCTTATAGAATACAAATGGGCATCCTTCTAGTGACCAGTTCAGTTTCTTATGTGCAGAGAAGAGCAGAAAGTATAGCAGAGGCAATGACAAACGTAGTATTCATCAGACAATGATATGTGCGGCAACAGTTTCAGAGGTGAAAACGATTAAACTCAACAAAAATGAATGTGTGTGTTAGGACAGTTTGTAGACGTTGGGCAGAGCTATGGAGTACATTACTACGCACATGATGTCTCTTCAGATTTAGAAAATACATTACTTCAGAGTGCACAGGAATAGACATATGGTGAGTATGTGTGTGTGTGTGTGTGTGTGTGAGAGAGAGAGAGAGACACACACACACACACACACACACACACACACACACACACACACAGCCCAGTCTTTACCAGAAACAGTTCCAGCATACTGCCTGTCACAGTGCATGGATTTCAATAGAGCGTACACCATATTCCCACCATCTGTCATGATGATTTGAAAAGAAAAGCAAATTCTTAAAACTATAGCTGTGCTTAAAACATAAAATGTATGTTACATGTATTTGTGTAGTTTTTTTCCCCCTTCATATAGTCCTCTGCTACCACCTACTGAAGAAAACATGGAATTAAATTGTAATAAAACCCACTGATAATAATGCACTGAATTCTAATAAAATTTAAACCATTATATTTTATTCATGATTTATTTTATTTGACAAGATTTCAGATTTGAGGCTGTAAACAGTTTGGTCTATATGCTGCATATATGATACATAATTAGCAGAATATCTATGATCACATCTACATTCTTATCAGTGGGGAGATCAGTCACATTAAATGACATGAGCTGTTTCTTAGATAAAAGTTAAAAAGTTAAAAAGAGTGAGACAAGGTCACTGTTCTGCGCTGAACCCCGCGGCCAGCGCGGCGCGAATCGCTTCCTATCTGAATGGCCCTGTAGTATGTAGCTGCAATACCGGAGGCTGCAGTTTCAGGACCCCAATCCTAGGACCGGAACTGCATTTCTGGGACCCTTGTTTACTTTGATACTGCCAGCTAGCTGGCTGGCTTGCTAGCTAGCTAGTTAGCTATGTTACTCTTGACAGCCCCCCCCCAAGCCAATTAGCTTTACCACAACCATCACCGAGTGTGTGCCTAAACTTGTCCCTGGGCCGGATTATCCAATGGGAATTCTGGGCACCCAAGTGAGGACAAGAAAAAACTTTTTCCTTTTTTATTTTTTTACATTTTAGATATTGACCATGTATAACCAATAAAAAGCACACTAATATTTTT
>NC_060151.1:15051137-15051849 GCF_021292245.1 Micropterus dolomieu
ATGAATTTATAAAAATTGATGACCATCTGATGAGGAAAAACAAGTATATGACCCCCTACCAAACAGCAAGTATTCTGGCTCCTACAAGCCAGTTAGTCTTTCTTTAAGACACAGCCCCAATCCCAACCAATTATCTAAATCAAATACACCTGCCTCACCTCGTTACCTGTATAAAAGACACCTGTCAACACCCAAACAACCAGCATCCAACATCACCACCATGGGCAAGACCAAAGAGCGTTCTACGGACATCAGGGACAAGATTGTTGATCTGCACAAGGCTGGGATGGGCTACAAGAGAATCGGAAAGCAACTTGGAGAGAAAAGATCAACTGTCGGTGCAGTTATCAGGAAATGGAAGAAGCACCACACCACCGCCAACCTCCCTCGGTCTGGGCCTCCACACAAGATCTCGCCTCGTGAGGTGTCCCTGATCATGCGAACGGTGAGGAATCATCCCAAAACCACAAGGGGGGAACTGATGAATCAACTGAAGGCAGCTGGGACCAGAGTTACAAAAGAAACGGTTGGTAACACACTACGCCGTCATGGATTGAAATCCTGCAGCGCACGCAAGGTCCCCCTGCTCAAGAAGAAACATGTACAGGCCCGCATGAAGTTCGCCATTCACCACCTGGATGACTCAGAAGAGGCCTGGAAGAAGGTGATGTGGTCAGATGAGACCAAAATAGAACTTTTTGGCCTCAACTCA
>NC_060151.1:15051949-15135739 GCF_021292245.1 Micropterus dolomieu
GACAACGAGACGCATGAAAGCCTGCGCAGCCTGCGCCTCACAGCCACAGAGGAGATGGCCGTCCTCGGGGCTGCACCTCCTTCGTCCTCCTCTCCCCCAGCCTCCCCCTCTTCTCCCCCATCCTCGGTCCCACCCTCCCCCAGCAAGAAGCGAGAGAACGGCTCCGTGTCCAAGCGACCGGTCACACCGAGTAGCCAGGTGCAGAAGCCCACCAGGAGGTCCCCATCAAAGGCTGCGAAGAAGGTAAGCAGTTCCTCCACCACACGTGGGATTAAAGAGTAACAACAACGACTTTGTTGACATCATGATCACCATCTTTGTTTGCTTTCTACTTACTGCAAGGACTTTTCATTTTCTGCAATGCTGTTCTTGGTTCATAAAAATATGGACTTAATGGTATGTGATTTCTAAGGGGGGTTTCTATTGGTGGATCTACAGGGAGTAATGTTCTATTACTATGTGAGGTTCTCCTGTCTTGCTCAAATGTATCTCATTATTCTGTCGACTTGGTAAAGCTCCTATGCCTCCTGGCTGGTATGAAGTGAAACTGAGGTTCGCTTTCAGGCTCATGAAAGCTGGCCTCGTACTAATATCTGTCAGACTAGAATTTGGACTACACTGCACTGAACTGCAGAACTTACTTAGGGCCGCAGCTAACACTTATTTTATTGTGGATATTTGTGTTTGGTTTGGTAACATTTAGTCTGGATAAAGTGTCTGAAAAATATGAAATTTCAGTCCATTGCAATTTCCCAAAATCCATGTTGACATTTTAAAATAGCTGTTTTGTCCAAAAACACTCCAAAACCTCAAGCAAATATTCACGTTAAAAATGCTGGAACCTGTGAATTTCTTTACTTCCAAAAAATAAAGCTTTATGTTTTCTTGAGTTAGATGACAAGATGAATACCAGCATCATGTGTGCACAGTAAATACAAAGCAAACACCAGCAGCTGGTTAGCTTAGCTTAGCATAAAGACTGGAAAAGGTAAACAACTAGCCTAGCTCTGTCTGATAAGAAACAAATCAATAAATTGAACTGTAAAAAAGATAAGTTGTGATTTTAGTATATATGAATGGTTTCTGTCCAGCGCATAACCCTCACAAAAAACACTTCATGTCATTTTTAAACTTTGTTTTTTGTACAGAATAAACAAAATAAGATATAATATGTTAAAGGTACTGGTAGGTAGATTTTTTAAAAGTTTTGGACAGAGCCAGTCTTACTGTTTCCCCTTGTTTCCAGTGTTTAAGCTAAACTAAGCTAACTGTCTGCTGGCAGTAATTTCATATTTGGTGTACAGACAAGGGAGGAGAATCAAAGAACAAGTGTATTTCCCAAAATGTCAGACTATTCAGTCAATGAGTTTGTTTTTTTATCAGTGTAAACAAGCTGATTAGGCCTCACCAACACCCCTCCTTAGTAGACTAAATAATAACCGGCTTTAACCTAAAAACTCAAGTTATCTCCGACACTCCAAGTATTCTTAGAGATTTGTTAAAAATACTAAATTAGCTAACAGATTGCAGGTAGTGAGTCAACTCTTTGAACAGATTCTCTTCAGCTCAGACACGCTTTCACCCCAGACTTGTTTTCTTGCTGTTTTGCCAGTTTCAGATTACATTTGTAGATGCCGTGCAAGTTTCCCATCCCGTTCTGCAGCCTTCCAAGCATGTGTGGTGAATGTCTATCTATTAAATGCGTGTGTGTCCTGAGGGCAGAACATGGCTAGCTGAAAGCATTCCAGATGTTTTGTTAGAGGTCAAAGAGAGTAAGAGAGGTCTGTCGGTGGACTCTGCTGAACAGGAAATCCACAGAAATCATAAAAAAAATAGATGAATAAAGACAGCTGGGTGGAAGATTTTCTGAATACCTTTGAATTAGAGATATTGAATCCATTGGGAAATGATACTCCAGAGGGAATGTTTTTTTCACTCAAATCTCATCTTCCTGTGCTTATTTACACATACTCATTGTCACAGTTGGTTGCATAATGCTCGAGATAGTCATTTGATACATTTTTGGTTTTATTTTTTCACTTCACTGTTTGATTATTCCATGTTGACATGGAAAACAGGATGTGTTTCCGTCCGCTCTGTCTCTCCTGAAAGATGTGATCGACTTTGGTTTCATATGGTCCCTATGAGCAAGACAAGGACGCTCAACTTCTGCTTTCTGCATTTGCACAAAATCTGTTTTCACTTAGGTTTTTCCTGCCAATATGTGAGCGGCACTCAGGCACTATTTCTACGAGCAGTGACGGGGCCAATCAGTTAAATCTCAAATGTGTGTGTGTGTATGTCTTTGTTCATTTCTGGCTTTGGTGACCTGTATGGAGAAATCCCAGCGCTTGGCCCAGCAAAGGCCCAGGAAATGCTTAGAGGTCTCTCGTTTCTCTATTTCTCTCAGGCTTTAATGACTCTAATGAAAGAATGGAAAGAAGGTTTAGCAGGATGAGCCAAATGGCATTAGCAATGCAAAACGAAAAGCAGGACTAACAATAAGCTACCTTCTGTTTGAGCTGTAGCATCGAAACCTTCCTCTGTCACTCGATTGGTACCTTGTTAGTCTTGAAAAAACTGGATATCTCTGTTCATCTCAAAGGAAGCTGTTCTACCACAGATATGCAGGGTCAGTATTGACACTGCACGGTGAAACAGCATGTTATGTCTCGTGTGTAGTAGTCATTTGTCCATGTGTCTGGCGAGGAGCTTTGACAGTCAGTGCAGTGTAATTACCACAACAAACGCAGAGGGGAAAATCAGCAATGAAACCATTAACCACAAGTGAACAGTCGTTGCTAAAAAAGAACAATAGATTCATTACTTCTACTAATTCTATGTCTTGGTGTCTGTCTGTCTTTAACAGATGTAGAAGTTGACTCAGTTTGCTGTGACATGTTTTTTTTTTGTTGAATGAGGGAGAGATGGTGAGACAGAGAGCAAGCAGCATTTTAGAGTGAGAGAACCCAAGGCTGAGAGCAGCCAACAACAGCCTTCCTTGTTGGAAGGAGTTTCAGGAAGTGCCCCCCCCCCCCAGTGAGGCAGGGGAGTGGGGAAAGCAAAAGTTTGCAGGGTAGTTGAGTCACACAAGAGGGGGAGAGTTGTGGAAGATAGTTGCTTGGCATTGTGCACCGGGCTGCACAGCATGGTTCATACTGCTTTATTTTGTCGTGAATTCACTTCCATATCACTTTGAGCAGAGCAGGATTTGAAGATTGAATGATACTAAAGAGCAGAGGAAGTTGGAGGGGAGAGAGAGGTGAGGCAAATATACTGTCTTAGGTCAAAGGGACAGTTAGTTGTAGTTTGGCAGTCTCTACACAGACTCCACAAACATTTACAGGCATGCACATGGTCACAGTAGAAACGTGGGTAGGCATGAATCTTTTTTGCAACTATAATCACTTGCACATTTGGACAATAAATTTCCCCACTCTGGGTTTTGTGTGTGTTTGTGTGTATGTTCCCCAGGTTACATGACACTGCCTGTATTTTTTTGTTTTATGGCCACTCATCCCCCAGGATTTTTTTTCTTTGCCTCTGTATCTGTGCATATACAGTCTTGGGACAACATACAATATACAGTATATATAGATATTCAGGTTGTGTTTTTACACCCTTATTCTTTATTCACTTACTGTATTTCTAACTCAGTATCACAAACTATAAACCATGAACAAAAAAAAAATAAAAATTTTCTTTCGCTCATTTCATTACTAAAGCTCTCCAGCACAACAATGTTACAGTTGAGTCATGTTGGGTTGTTACAAATCCAATGTTCAGGCCTTAATACGCCATTACTGTTGACCAGGACTGACAGTATATAAGCCTGGTAAGTGTACTGTTTTGTTGTTGTAGTTGGTCCTGAAAACTAAAGGGCCGACGTTGGAGAGAAATGCCGCTGTCACTGAGCACATCACTCATTATTTAGCTACTTTTGAGCCACGTTCAACAATTTAGTCAGCCTTTTATACTCTTAAGCCTGCCCAAAAAAAACCCTGGGTTTAAAGTTACATCAACTGTTGCCCTGGCTGCCGTCCTCATCCAACCAAAATTATTATCCATCAAGCAACCATATTTAAGTATTTATGGTAAATTGAAATTGAAAGCCAAGTCAACTGAAGTAGGCTGTAAGAGACCCAGACTAAACCTCAGAGTGTAAAAAACACTTTAGAGACATATCATCTTGCTCTCAGTTCACCTCTTCGCGACTACAGCAGAGGAAATTGTATTAAATTGAGGCCTGACCGCTGTTCAGTCATTTTCTTAGCTATCATCTCTCAGACAATTTTCTGTTCCCTTTCTTGCTCAATCATTTGCTTGTAGGCACGATGGTAGCAAGAAACAATGATTGACGCTGGAGTCTGTCTTAAAGGAAGAGACGTTTCAAGGACAAGAACATTATGACTCCGTTTGACATGGATCATCTTACCTGAACACACACCTGAGGTGTGAGTGCTCTGTCTCCACGCTTGTCTCTTTCCCTTTTGCGCACACACACATGCACTTAGGTGTGTCATGCGGATGTGTCATTAACACTAAAGCTCAAGATAAAGTGTCAGGTGTCACTTTCTCACTAAAACCTTTTTTTAACTCGGAAGCGCACACACACAAGCACCAAAAATGAATCTGCAACTAATTTGAGAATCGATCGAGTTTCTTTCTTTTTTTTAAAGTGGGAATTTGCTGTTTTTCTTGATCTTATATCATCAATCACATTAATGGAAATAATCATTAGTTGCAGCTCTACATAGATACATAAACCTACAGTTATAATCAAGAATATCAGCATGTTAACACAGCTGCAACATGACTAAATATTTCAGCAAAGCAGACAATTGTACCTAAGTTGCCAGCAGAATTTGCATTTCTACATCTTGCATGTGTTTGTATTCATTTATGTCTGCGCAGGTGGTTGTGGTGCCGACATCCTCACACACACTGAACTTGCATCATTCACAAGCACTTCTAGGTAGCTGCCCTTTAAATGCATATTAATTGGACACCTTCTCAACACGTCAGGAGGCTTACACAGCAGAAAACAGGATATAGATTAACGTGTAATATAGATTAACGTGTAACACAAATATTATGCCGTGTAGACAGACGAATAGACAGAGAGGTACAGTATGTGAAATCATCGTTCCACAGCCACACAGAGACATAGACATGTCACTGGCTTGTTTTATGGAAGTTGCCGCATTTTGGGGAAGATATCTCTGCTGTACTCTCCCACCTCTCCCTGGCCTGAATTTTCTCTCTCTGTTGGTGGTGACCGCACACAAACACATTGTGGTCTTTTTTTTGTTGTTCTTTCCAGTCCTGCTGCACTCCTGATTGGTATAACACTATGCTTGTTAGGAAGTACACGGAAAGCTATTGCTATGGTAACAGTCAGCATCAGGATTAGTGAGCTGGGGGAAAAATGGAGGAGATGGAGTTTTGCTGAAGCATGCATACAAAGACAAGACTTTGTTACTCTTTGGTGTGTCCATTATGAGTTTGAACTTTGATAAGGATATTTCCATGAGCTCTGGAGCTTAGAAACATGGTATAATGTTTTGGTTGACACAAATCAGTATGAAACAGTTGCAGCAGTCCAGATGATTGACCCAGCTGCTAGCATACAGACCAATTGTGTTGTAATAAACTTCACTACGTCATGTAGAGGATTTACAGAAGCCTGAGATCATCTGATAGAGCACACACACACGCACACAAACACACACATACATCTGTTAAAACAGTTAGAGAGAGAGGAGGGGTGTGTGTTTGTGGAGGTGGTCCAAGTGTGTCTTTGCATGGTCAAGAATGTGCATACCATGCAGCTTTGTGTGACGTATGAAGATTCACAACACATTATTTGTTTTATTAAGTGTGTGTGTGTGTGTGTGTGTGTGTGTGTGTGCTTGCACAAAGGGTACACGTTTATGTGCATTTGGGCTAAGTGAGGAGACACACGTGTGTCACAGGTGGCGAAAGACAAGAAATGAGCACACAAGTCAGACAGTCCCATCAGTTTTCACAAAATCCTCCTACAGAGGACTTCTGTAAATACTTAAACATGTGCATCTTTAGGGTTGTAGTATTTGAGTGAAAGAGATATGCGTGAGAAAACCACGGACAGAGGGCACCGTTTTTATGGGTCAGGGCATGAGGTCACGGGGTCAGGACTGAATGAACAAAAATACTGACGCTTGTGGATCTGTGAGAGAGAGGGCAACACAAGAGATGTCTGTGCTGACAAATGACAGAAGACAAATGAGAGGTACCATAGCAGTAATGTACCCAGAGAACATGCTGCATCAGACACACATACACATGGTTGAAACACTGCTCTCTGTATTGATTCGGCAGTAAATAGACCCACGACTGCAGAAAACATCTGTCTCAGTTTTTCCCCCCCATCTCTTTGCAGATGTTGTAAATATGTTGACTGTCGTGATGAGACTAACTGCTTCCTGCTTGGCACATTATTCTATAAATGTCCCTTTGGTTTGTGGTCTTTTTGCCCCTGCTACCAAATGTGATCAGCTCTGACCATTAGTTTAAAACCATACAAAATAAGATGGTGGCACAGGTCAGGCTCCCTGATATCTCATCCCTGACTCAGAGTTCCCTGACTCAGAGTCTCATTTTGCACAGGATAATATGAAAAAGATGTTGCCTGTCAGCTCTAATGTAACAGCACAGGAGGCGTCTGGAGGTAGTCAGCACTTCAGCCTGTGTGATCATCTGTGCACGTTTTCTGCTTTCCACCCAGGCGTACTGTTAAGGGGCGGACAAATACAAGATTGTTTCTTGTTGTTTTGTCAAAACAAGGAGCAGCACAGTTGACGTTGATATCGGAGAAATGACAAAACTCCTCTTCAAGTGTTTCCTTTTGCCATTTTGCTATTTAAGGTAATTGTTCTTTCTTTCTTAGAATACGACTATATTCATGTAAGATGTCAGATGAAATATGAATTTATGTGATTTTTAAGTGACAGTACATTGGTGAGAGTGAGTGAGTGTGCCGTTATTTTCACTAAAATCTTGAGCTGGTGCACCCCCCAGCCCCACCCCCACCCCAACCTTTGAATACCAACTGCATTACATCAGGATGCAGGGGTCCAGATTCTGTGTGTAAGAGAGACTAAAAACATGGTCTGTATGATGTGGAGGGGTCACCAGTGGAGAATGAGGGCGTGTGTGTCCGGGGAATTAAGAACAAGAAAGGGGGGAATTAGAAAGGTGGGTGATGTAGGAGGGACATGAACAACAGAGTGTATTGCATTAAATGTGTGTGGGTGTTCATGAGAGTGAACACAGCTGTGTGTCTCCCCATGCTGAGCTGATATTATACTCAAATGTTGCCTTTGTTAACCCAGAAGAATGTTTGACTTCTACAGGAAATGTCTTGGTCACTCTGTTATGGATTAAGTTACACTGTTTACATAATTAGATAGTAAATAACAAGGAACCACCTCCTTATCCGTGATCTCAAGTTTCAATCTGGTTTTCAAGCAAAGCATAGCACTGAGAATGATCTACGTAAGGTGACCAATAATCTCTTTGGAAGTAATGTTTTTGAAGGGTTGGCCCTGATTTTTCTTTTATTTATGAATTATGCTATGCATTAGATAGATTAGATTATTTTATCTTAATTTGTATTCTAAAAGGCATTGCAGGAGTTTCGGACACTGCCATAGAGTGGTTTATCTCACTGCCCCTCTAAACTGTGAAGTACCTTAAGGCTCTGTCCTAGGTTCACTTCTGTTTTCTATCTGTATGCTTCCACTTCAAAGAATAATACATAGTCATAACTTTTCTTTTCATTGCTATGCCGATGACACGCAAGTTTAAAATCAGCAGTCTGATGATAAATATAAATTGAACCCTGTCTAATATCTTCCTTCAATTAAGTGACGAAAAATATAAAATAATCTTGTTTGGGTCATTAAACACTTCACAATTCAATGATGAATTTGATTACCTGGTTCCCTCTGCACTCATCCTCACTCAGTAGTCCCCTGACACAGTCTTAAAATAATGAAATTTGTCTTGTTGTCTTACTATAAATAAATAAATAATAATAAATAAAGCTAATTTTTGTAAACTTGCATTTCTGCATTAATTGGTCTTTCTGTGCCATGTAACTTTTTTGTGTTTGTTTTTGCGTTTTTACTGTGAAGCAAATAAAGCTTATTATTATTATTATTATTATTATTATTATTATCACCCAACCCATACAGATTATGAAGCTGTAACATTTCTTTACTGAACTCCTCATATCTTACTATATAATTGTAACTGTAGCAATTAAGAAGTTGACCTAAATGTTCTGCAATATTTATAGATTGCACTACTTTTGTATAGTCCTCACTGGGTCAGAATATGGAAAAACAGGCCTCCTGTCTCCTGCCATCTTTGACTCCTACCATCTGGAACTGATCTTTAAAATCCTTTTTGAAATCATTAACGCTGGCATTATTCCTAGAACTTTGGGATTTTGGGGCCTACCCCAGCAAATAGTGTCTGTTTGGAAAACTCACTCTGCTTCTCTGTTTCCATTTTCTTAATCTCATCTTTTATCTACTGTATCAGTTGTTGGATGTGGGAATATCAGTGGAGTGTAGGTCGGCTGTAGCCAGGCCGAGGATCTATCAATGTGCTGCTACGAGAGAGACCTTGAGAGGCAGGTTGCAAGGAATTCTTCATTGCTACACTTCATGCTTAAGTCACTGAAAGCTGTGAAGAGAGCCTTGCACATAGTGTGTTGCTATTGTCATGTGTTAATGATTTGGCAAGCGCACAATTACACTCGGCTTCAGCCTTGTTGTCACAACTGTGCTGTTTCAAAGGTTGATCCATTCAGTAGCTGGATTCCAGGCTGTTATTCTCACTCCTGACCACTCACCCACGTTCAGCACCTTCACATGTTCAGTTTGCATCTGGTCACAGCTGTGAGCCAGCGTACATTCCCACACATCAATCCACGCAGTGTTCATACACACTTTATAAAAAAACACACTCAGGGGTTGGTTTGTTGTTGTCCCACTGGCGCTGCTCTCATTTGCTCAGCTCACACATCAGCATGTTGGATCAGTTTAATTGCAGCCGTCCTTTTCTTCGTCCGTGGGAGTTGATTAGGCGTGATGGGAGAGAGGCTTTGTATCCTTATGGATCAACTGGGAATTTTTTGATGCTTGAGTAATACTTGTCAAATTGGAGGGGGAGGTGTAGTTTATGTGCGTGTGAGGTGAAGTTGGCGAGCATTAAAGTATGAGGATGTGACAGGAATCCCCTCTAATTTCTTCATCGTGCTTTGGAAAGTGAGAGCGAGAAATGTATATCCATCTGCTGGCTCTTGCGCACACACACACACACACACACACACACACACACACACACACACACACACACAAACAGAACTGCGTAAATCTTTGGCCTGGTGTCATCTATGAGGCCTCCCCCACAGAGCTTGCGTGATGTCAAAAATAGAGTACCTCTCCTGGGCCCAGAGGTTTAAATACACAACACACATAGAACAGCAACTGATGATTACTTTCATTATCGATTAATCTGTTGACTCATTTCCCAATCAATCAAATATGTGCTTGGTCTATAAAATGATAGAAAAAATTTTAAGTTTACAAAAATATTTGAGGTAGATACCGATACTGATATTGATATTTGAGAGATTATAAAATCTGATAATGATATATCTTGATACAGATGCCTTCAATTTTATACCAAGATATACTGAGTGGGACATTTTACAGTTTAGAAATAAACATGTAAGTGCTAATAGAGACAGTGTTTGTCAATGGCCTCAGACCTAGTTATAATAAGCTAATATCATCTAGCTCTTCTGTAAATGTCTTTATTTGTCTATCCCACAGTCCAAACACCAAATATATTCAGTTTACCATCACAGAAAACTAAGAAAAAATTGTTTACAAAATTACCTAAACTACTTCTCAGTTAATGGTTTCAACTCTACATACATACCCACTTCACACACACACACACACACAAACACACACACACACACACACATTTCTTACATAGACAAAAACAATGAGAACCCCCCCACCACCACAACCACCACCTTATGCTCTTCAGATTCTCTGTCTCTAGCACATTCCTCGTCTCTCACCAAGGGACGAGAGATATCTGTGGCACACTGATAACAGGGGTGTGGACACACACACACACACACACACACATTACATCACCATCCTCAACTGCTGTCCGGTCACACACGCGTTAAGGTAGAGGGACAAACTGACAAGAATTGAATGGAAAAAACAGATTTTAATCCAATGATAGATTAAAATAACCAGAAAAGAAGAGAGAAGAAAATAGCTGCATTCACCTTTAAAACCTCACTCCCTCAACTGTGACACACACACACACTCACAAGCAGCAGATAACTGCTGAATATATCAGCATTGCTAACAACCCACACAATTTGACTTGACATTAAAATGCAAATAGGCAGAATTGTTGGATTCTGCAGCCACTTCAATACATGTGGATGTGTTGTAACATGAGGTACTCAAAGATAAGAAAGGGACAGAAATTGAATTGAGAGAAAGTGAACGAATTTGGGCAGAAAGAAGATATGACATACCATGACATAGAGTGTGGATGTGTGCAGCGCAAAATAAATAGATTAAGGAAGAGCAGATAGATAGTGGGAGACAGATGGAAAAAATGTACTACAGGGGTTTAAACCACCTGTTGATTTGCCATCTTTCTTCTCTCTCTCTCTCCGCTTTCTTTCTGCCTTTGCATAGTTTCACTAACTTCCTCATGATATGTGCTGACAGTGAAAATGAAACACAGACGGATATGTAGAGACACTGTTACTGTACAGTAGTAGTATTTATGCAGTCATTATGGATCGATGACGAAAAGAGCAATTTTCAATGTAGGTTAGTTATCTGGGTGCTTATATTGAGTATCATTTTGATATTCAATTTAATCAGTTTAATTGTCTGCATCAGGGCTTTTGATCCTTGTCCTTCTGACGTGTCCACCAGCTGTTGCAGCATGAAACAGGCCCATGAAAATTAAATCAACTTCATGCAGCAGGTTCTCATGGAAACTAAAGCTGTGTACTCTCTCATAGAAAGGCTGGAGCACTGTGACTTGTACACACACAGGTGTTGCCATGTTTGGCATCAAGAGTTACAAAAGCCTTATAATGACAAACCATGTTAATTATGGTCCTATTTAGTCTTTTATATGGTGGCTACAGGTTTAAACTCAAGCAGTTGGTAGTCTCATGTTTTAAAGCTAGGAAAATCAGAAAAACATTTTAATTCATATTTCAATGAGGAACACAACCCAGAATTTTCTGGGATCCGTATAAAGACTTTGGACTCAGTTTGAGGCAGTATGTTGTGTAGATCCCTAGTAACACCTTTTCCTTCTCAGTAATTCCACACACAGAGTTCAGAGCCGCAGCTGACCTGAGAACAGCCAGAGCCAAGAAATGACAGCAACATGGAGACAGAAATTTGATTGAATGTGATGCAATTAGAAATACAGTTTTACAATAAACGGACCACATCAGTGTTTTTTTGCATTAATTCTTTACATTATTGTTTTGTGGAGCAGAGCATGTAGCCATTGTTATGTTCATATAACTAGTGGGCTAAAACTGCAACATATGTGCACATGTACAGTTTGATTTTACACATTTGACTGGAGACAGCAGGGGGCCACTCTGCCGCCCCCCTCTATGTCAGACCCCCTCCCACAAAACTTTAATTTTAAAAGATTTTATCTGTTCTACTGATTTTCTGTTTTTTAACAGAATCAGGTGATCACAGCCATCTTGCTGAACCGTGCCCCTCAGATTATTATTGCATTAGCCACCCTAGAGATTGCGATAATGGTGGTGGCCTTGTTACTGTCTATAGGAGGCTTTTCAAATACAACCTAATAGCTTGCAGTGGTTTTTCTTCTTCCTCATGTTTAAACTGCTGTTATTTATTGTCCCCCTAAACCAGCTAGCTCCTTTTTAATGGCGCTCCATGAAACTGGATCCAACCCTAACCCCCTTTTGACTCCAGAACTGAATTAATTCTTCATGACATACTTTAAACAAGGTGTTGGAAACATTCCTCAAAGACTTTGGTCCATATTGACATGACAGCATCACAAAGATGCTGCAGATTTGTTGGCTGCACATCCATGATGCAAATCTCCCGTTTCACCACATCCCAAGGTGCTCTATTGGATTGAGATCTGTTGACCGTGGAGGCCATTGGAGTACAGTGAACTCATTGTCATGTTCAAGAAACCAGTTTGACATGATTTGAGCTTTGTGACATGGTGCATTATCCTGCTCGAAGTAGCCATCAGAAGATGGGTACACTGTGGTCATAAAGGGATGGAAATGGTCAGCAACAATACTCAGGCAGGCTGTCGCATTTAAACAATGCTCAGTTGGTCCTAAGGGGGCCAAAGTGTGCCAAGAAAATATCCTCCCCACCATTACACCACCACCACCAACCTGAACCGCTGATACAAGGTAGGATGGATCCATGCTTTCATGTTGTTTAAGCCAAATTCTGACCCTACCATCTGAATGTCACAGCTGAACTCGGGACTCATCAGACCTGTCGTTTTTCCAATCATCTATTGTCTAATTTTGGTGAACCTGTGCGAATTGTAGCCTCAGATTCCAGTTCTCAGCTGACAGGAGCAGCACCCGGTGTGGTCTTCTGTTGCTGTAAACCAGCTAGCTAAACCAGCTAGCTGTAGCCCATCTGCTTCAAGGTTCGACGTGTTGTGCATTCAGAGATGGTATTCTGCATACCTTTGTTGTAAAAAGTGGATATTTGAATTACTGTTGCCTTTCTGTCATCTTGAACCAGTCTACCCACTCTCCTCTGACCTCTGATATCAACAAGGCATTTTTGTCCACACAACTGCTGCTCACTGGATATTTTCTCTTTTTGGACCATTCTCTGTAAACCCTAGAGATGGTTGTGCATGAAAATCTCAGTAGATCAGCATTTTCTGAAATATTCAGTCTGGCACCAACAACCATGCCACGTTAAAAGTCACTTAAATCTCCTTTCTTCCCCATTCTGATGCTCGGTTTAAAATTCAGCCAGGTCTATATGTCTAAATGCATGGAGTCGCTGCCATGTGATGGGCTTTTCTTCTGAACAGATCCTCGCTGTTTGTGAGTTTCCAGAATCTATTACTGTTTACTAAATAGGACATCAACAAGAGGGAATTTGCATGGCAGAGCCGCAAAACTAGATGAAGGCCTCTCAGGTAAAGTTATGTAGCTTATAATTTTGCCATGGTTACTGTCCATAGAGCGCCTGTTTACTCGCGGAGCGCTTGTCTCCTGTTCACCTGAGGAAAGAGCAACCCTGTGGGGCCAAACGACTATATTGTGATTTTAAGAACGTTTCTAAGATCTTCCCCAATACTAATCAGCATGCTGTGGGTAACTATCCACTTCGCTATGGCATTTGATCGCTTGTCTTGCTTTTGTTTGTCTACTTCTCCCACACACTGTATCCAACGTAGTCTGCCGAAGCCTCCTCCGCTGCTTGTTTGGGTGGGTGATTTGCAGGCTGATCAACATACCACCCCTCCTGTGACCCATGGTTTGACTGTATGTGTATTCAGAGCCATTGAGCAATGGACTTCCAAAATAATAATAATAATAAAAACTGCAATAAAATAATTGTCGGTGTTAATTAATTAACATGCCCAGCCCATATATATATATATATATATATATATATATATATATATATATATATATATATATATATATATGTGTATATATATACATATCACACTACCTATCACAACATATCAAGTCTGTTGTAAGAATTCTAGATATCCTCTTGAATTGCAATTCATGTTTTTGAGCAATTTATCACTAAGCTTGTCCAATCATGTTTTTATTACCCCAGAAATACTGCTAAATTAAGATCTATTTTAAACTTTACAGATGCAGAAAGTGTTGTAAATGTTTTAATCTAACATTTTTGGCATCACCAAGACTATTTGTTTTTAGATCACACATGTTGGGTAATTGTTTGCTTTAGACTTCTTTACGGCATGAAGTGACATTGTGGAGGGCTGTGTGAAGGCAGAGCGTAATCATTTCAGCATCAAAACATCGTTCTGTGCTAATAAAAAAAAAAGCTGCGTCCCCTCATATCCATCGTGATCTCATATGTGCTCAGTGACAGCTCAGCCTCGAGCTACAACCCCCTTTACAATATGTTTGCTCTCACAGGAGTTTTGCAGCTTCAGCCATGCAGCTTTTCAGTCAGCCAGGCAGTTAAGCTTAGGTCATCTTGAATAGGTGTTAAACAACAACAAAAATGTACCTTCCTGCCAGCTGCATCGGATATTTGGGAAGAATTTTACAAGCAGCTCATCAGTTTTACAGTGCAATGCAATTGCAGGCTAATAATCCTTCCTTGTTAGCTAGAAGAGTTTCTAGACCTATTCCAGTAACATCATTTATTTTCCATCTATCATTAATTTCTCACTCTTTGGACTTTCTATGAAGAGAGAAATGTTGCCTCTGTCCATTTAAAGCGAAGAAACATTTAGAAACTTGTAAATTGTGAAAGACAACCAGCAACCAGAGACCTCTGGCACATAACCCTTAAAGATATGTGTTAATTTGTGAGGTTTAAAGGTGCTTGTAGTAGATTTTTTTTTACTATCAGACAGAACAAGGGTAACTGTTTCCACCTGTTTCCAGTCTTTATGCTTAGCTAAGCCAACTAGCTTCATTTTTACTGCACAGACAATAACATTTATTAGGATGTGCATGGAAAATGTAAAACTATTATTTTAATCCACTAAATACGTGTTAAATAGCAGGGGTTAAACTGTGCATGGTGAACCTGTGGTATCCATTAACCCAGAACTCTGTTTCAAGTAGGTGCAATGATAGATCTGACTACTGTCTGCAGAGAACTGTATAACAATACAGTACATCAGTTTTCCTATCTGATCATGTTGCTCCCTAGCGTCTGCTCCTCACTTTATACTTTTTTCCAGAAGGCAAATTCATTCTTGTTTTTACACATTTAACCTTTCCCTTTCACTCTCGCCTGAGTTATGATCTCAGGAAACACTTAAACAGCAGGTATCGCACGTAACACACACACACACACTGCAGAAAGGCAGGGGACTTTCTAAACATATCTCAGCAGGTCATGTCCTAGTAGAGCACTGCTAGACACACAAACACACACAGCTAGCTTTCATATTACTGAGCTGTTACGCAAGCCACCACAACATCAGTGGGACAAACTGTTGGTTATCGAGATCTCTGGCCAGTCCTCGTGTTCTCATGTTCTCTCTGCTGTCTCTTCTTCCTGCCCTCCACATGCTGTGCATCATCTCCTTCGGCGCCTGCCCTATTTCTCTTTATCTTGCTGAGTCCTTCTCTCTTCCGTTGCTCACTCCTGTCGCTTCTTTTTCCAATCCTCATCATGTTCATTTTTACAAGCTCCAAATCCCTCTCTGCTTTTCTCCAGATGCCTGTGATTTCCTTTCTCTCTTGTTCCTTTCGCCACTCCTCTCTCTTTCTCGCCCACAGTCAACTGGCCAATCTACTCTTTTCCTCTCTGACTGAGCAACACTTAAAGCAGCTGCATGTGGGGCAGACACACACACATTCACAGTTTCGGAGCCAGAATGACCCTACCATCTGAATGTCACAGCTGAAATTGAGACTCACCAGAACAGGCAACCTTTTCTAATCTTTTGTCCAATTTAGGTGAGCATGTGCAAATTGTATCCTCAGTTTCCTGTTCTTAGCTGACAAGAGTGGCACCCGGTGTGATCTTCTGCTGCTGTAGCCCATCTACTTCAAGTGTTGTGCGTTCAGAGATGGTATCCTGTGTACCTTGGTTGCAATGGCTCCGCCAGGGGTGGGCCTGGCAAGGAGCATATGCATAAAAATTCTATATACTGTATATATTATGTAACCCCTTGGTTTGAGTTAAAAGCTGAATAGCAGCATCCAGGTGTTCTCATATTAGGCTCTGTCACTTTAAGAGGGTAACCTCTGACCCTGAGGTGTGACAGACTATGATGTTTATTTTAGGAGATGCCTCCGATTTGTCCATGTAGATGGCAATAACGTTTCTAAAATTGTGACTGGTTAAGGGGCAGGACAAACAGGCAGAGCAGAGCGGAGTACACCGGTGTTGTGCCGAACGTGTATGTTTTCTGTGGAGGCAGCAACAAGCTGCAGAAGAAAGAAAAGTCTAATTTAATGAATGTACAGAGGCAGTTAGTAGTAAAATAGTTAAATAATAAGTTTGTCACACTGCTACACAGTTTTGTGTATTGTACTGTGTGTGAGAGCTAATAGTCTGCAGACAGCAAAAGGTTAGCACAATCGCTAACAGCAAGCTAACGTCATATGAACACTGGAGCCCCTGACAGCGCCGTGTGTGACTGGCTGTTAACGTTATGCTTCGAGGGAGACCGTCCTGTGCCTGTTTCCACCTGCATCTTTGTGAAAGGATTGCAAAACATGTGAACAGTGAGTAGTACAACAAACACTGCGGGGCCACGATGAGTCGGCGGACTGTCTGAAAAACTTGAGTCACGCAGAAGTTTGCCCAGAGGAAAAACCGCCGGGCCGCCTTTCTCCTCACGTGAGGCCTCAGCTCTGGTGAATGAAAGCATCTTTTATCATCCTGACTCAGCTGCTGGTCCCTGCATGGGCAAATTGTTGTGCTGGATCGGTTGAGACTAGGCTACGGATTACGGTTGTTGTCATGATGTTGTTGTCATATAGCCGCTGTCATACTGCCATTGTATGAGGCCAATATGTTGGCTCGCTGCGCTGTATGAAAGGTACAGAGCTGGTAATGGGATATATATATTGGCTGACATTCTTTCCGTTTTGATTGCAGGATCTCTGTGGAAAGCGGCTATAGAAAGGCTCTGGATCCCTAAAACGTTGTTAAAAAGTGGGATATTTCAAGAATAACTAGCCTAGTTGTTTGTAACAAGAATAACACCAAACCAAACTTAAACAAATATTTACAACTCCATACAGACATATATCGTATATTTCAATTTGAATTGTTAGAAATATTAAAAGAAAAATATTTATGCTCCATGATGTCTGTAAACTTGAGTAGGCTTGCTCCCAGTAAATGTTTTGTTCCTCCCTGTCAATGCACTCCTACAAATAAAAGCTGTATTTGTCTTTTTAAGGAAAAGGTTAACTTGCCTATTTAAAGAACAATTAATTGCCTAACACATACAGATAACACATCAAACAGGATTTTTATGGAATGTTAAATGAACTGGTTTGAGTCTATGGACATTAGACAATTTTAACTGTAAAATAAGAAACCAAAGTATATCAGTGTGATTCCTTAAATCATATTTTTATGTAGTATTCAACTAGTCTATATTCTGAATAATAGAATTCCTGAAATTCAGTTATGGCTTTTGGTTTAGTGTGCCACCTCAGGATTTTTAGTGGCCCCATCTGGCCACCCCTAGGAAACTTTTCTTGGGGCGCCACTGCTTGGTTGTAACGAGTAGTTATTTGAATTACTGTTACCTCTTCTGACCTCTGACATCAACAAGGCATTTTTGTCCACACAACTGCCGCTCACTGGATATTTTCTCTTTTTCAGACCATTCTCTGTAAACCCAGAGATGGTTGAGCGTGAAAATCCCAGTAGATCATCCTGAGACACAGCAATTTTCTTAATTTGGTAAAGTTAAAAGTTTAAAATGATCCTCATATGGGCTTTGGTAACACTTGAAACAATGCTGTAACAGAGACACAGACAAAACACTTCAAAATATTTATGTTCAATAAGTTTGTCTCACCTCATTTTAAAAAGTTACACCTGCTCTCTTTAACAGATGGAATTGGCTCTACTGGTTCCACCTCTGTCTCCAGAACAAGTCGCACGTGCTACTGTTGTTTTGCACTTCACCTGCGTCATGCAACATCAGCAACATAGATAAACTCTGGACCTTAGGCTGACAGCTACCCGACTTACTGCTGATTCCAGGAAACGTCCCTTTGTCGGCATTTAAGATCATCTTGACAATCTAAATGCAGACATGTAATCTTACCATGCAGCGTGCAAATCAAGATATTGTGTTTGATGTGCCCTCACAACTTAAAAAACATGGAGAATTTAATATTCACTTAACATGTGGGATAAAACAAGCATGTTTGGTGTGTAAGGAGGACACTGTAAAAATTTGAAGCACTAAGCCCCATCCTTTAGATACTGTTATTGTTTGGCTGTCAACAGTAACTAAAGAGGGCAGCTCTTAAATATGCACTTGATGGCTACATACATAAAATCATGTGTAAAGTTTGATGTTAAATCTGCATGTTCCAGTCAAAAAGTCAGCATCCTCACCAGCTGATGATCCATAGAATGTGTGGAAATAAAGGAGCAGCAGCTTTCCGTGTATTGCAGGAGAGAGCTAGTTAGGTAAAGTGCAGTATTAGTTGTAAAATCATTTGGGTGTTGAACACCTGGACAAGTAAATTGTTAAAAAAATTGCAAATGATGGTTTGTTACAGGAATACACTAGAATGTATCCTCCAGCTTAGGTTGACTTTTTATTCAGAAGTCATTGTTTTCAGCTGTTTTGAACACTGTAGGCTTAAGGTAATTTCTACATACAGCAAGCCCAGCTGGAAAACTTGCTGTCGACTCCAGCTGAACTTTTCCAAGCTGAGAAATAACAGTTTTTAGGTCATGGAAGAACTCTGGTGGAGTTATGGAAAGTCATAAAAAATTACATCAGGGCCATGGAATTAAAACTGGATTTTCCCTGAAAATGGTTTGACAAAATGCTTTCTTGTCTGTTTAACCTGCCATCCATTGATTGACTGTTTTTCAATGTGTTTAATATGTATACATGCTGATTGTAAGGTTTTCTTTTACTTTACCTAGTACTTACATTCAGTAGATGGTAGTGTTTTTGGTCAATAAATAGGTAATTTATCCACAATAGGGAGTGTGTTTGCAGTACACCCATGTTAAACTGAAAATTGTGTTATATATGCTGGCACTCTGGCAAATCTTTTCACATGTGCCTTTAGCAAAACAAACTCAGCAGGAAAAACTGCATATTTGTGATTCATTGCTCAAAGGAAACTTGACCTCTGGATTTATTAGAATAGAGATGTTTACAATAATCCTCTATGGGCTGCATGCAAGTGAAAGCACTGTTGCCAAAATGCCTTACACACACACATATGTATACACACTGGATTAAAAGTTTCTTTGTAGCAACTCAAAGGCGCACGCACACGCACGCCAAAACACACTTCATTGTTTTGTGTGCTAGCCATGAGCCAGTGATCCTTGGCTGTGAAAGGGTTAACAGCAGTCGTGATCCATCCATCGCAGTAGGCCACCGCTCAATTATTCAACAGGCTGCGATCTAGTTTCCTCAACTGCCAACGCCACTGCCAGCGGCCGCATGCAGAGGGAAATATGTACACATGTGCCTGTGTGACATACACAAAAATGTATAAACTGGTATGTCTTCATTCTCAGACATGAAGACACACCACTACTGCCAAATTTATGATAATAATTGTTATTTTATAATTTAGATAATGATGACAAATCAATTTAGATAATGATGACAAATCAATTTAGCACATCATGTAAAACAACATTCAAGCATGTCTGGATCTGAATCATCTCATCATTCCAGTTTGTGGGCCAAATGTTTATAAAAGGGTAATCTACTGAAAAAATGTGAAATGTATATAGCACAGCATGCTGTACTTCTCAGGTTCACTGGCAGATCAGATTTTAAAAGCAGGGAGGAACAGTAGAGAAATTAAATCTAAGAAAATGTTGTGCAAAGTTGTACAACAGGCCTGTTTTGTCAGATATAATCAATTGAAAAACAAACAAAGTGTTGATTTTCCATCACTACGACAAACTTTTCAGCTGACTAAACAGTGATTGTCTAATCATAGCTTAGAAACCAGAAGTAGCCATGGCAGGTCTGTCCAGCTTTTCTATGTTGAAACAATGCATGGGGCTGTAGTATGCTCAGCATTTAGAGAGAGGGAGTGCAGTTTCCGCTCTTTCCAAAACCAAGTAGAAGAGCAAAAGTGTAGTAAATAAATTACACAGTGTTTGTAAAATTACAAACACTGCAAACACACAAACATGTTAGCATGTCCAGCTAACTTGCTTACTACATAGTTTGTGACATTAAAATTGAAAACATACTGTATGAAAAGACAAACAACAAAGCATAAATCTAAACACTCTTGCTCATGAAAGCTAAGCAGCAACATACTTGTGGCTTGGGGTGGACCTCAGTTACGTTGCTTTGGACAATAGCGTCCACCAAATGAATAAATGTAAATGTTAAGAGGCTTATGTAAGATTGAAATTGAAAATCTTTCCATATAATACCAGGTCTAACTAGCTCCACACTGCAATACGAGAGCAATGCGGTTTATTTAATTCCCTGTCTTCCACATGGATCGTGATGATGCTGATTCTTTACCTGAAACATGCAGCTCGTAGCCTCAGCCTTATATCACTGTATCAAGTATGTCGTCATCAAATTATTGTTCATGACCTCTATTACAAGGTTCTCATTTTAGTCAGTTGGAGACAGCATTTTTAACCAACTCATGAAGCTAACATTAGTTTAATTAGCCAGCTATAGCTGATAAAGTATGATAGTCGCCAGCTAGAAAGGAAAAGCCTGCCCCTGTGTGAAAGCAAGGACCCACAGTGTTTAAAAAACATTAACGGATAGTCTGCCCCCGTTATCTTTAACTCCTTATGTGTCATGTGAAAGCTGAAAGCTTGATAGGCAACAGTAAAAGTGGGGGAGGTTAGTGAATGGTGCATGTGTGTGAATTGAGCTTAAATTTTATATAGGATTCATCATGCAATATATTAAGCAAAAAAAAATAAACTAATGATATCAAAATTGCATAACCCAGCCACAGAGTCAAACACAAGTCTTGTGTGTAGACGGTTTTCTCCTCCGCGTATACCGCAGAGACTGACAGAAAACAAAGACAGATTGTGACAGGAAACTAAAGGAATTCGTGGGATGGCAACTTGTCCTTTTGACAGCATATCCTCTCAGTGTGCCACAGTCAGGAGGTCAGTACGTGTGTGTGTGTGGGTGCGTGTGTGTGTGTTGACTTGGGCAATCAAGCTCCCTAATGTCCTGCTGTGGGCGTGAAATATTCCATATCGTTTTCCTTATAGAAAAACAACCTCATATACTGCAGAATTTTCCATGTGAACTTGTTTTGAGCAGCGCTGCAGTTACATTCATGTGCCTGGAACAAAACATGGATACTGTGTTTTTCCGGCGGTTCCTACTGGTTCTCCTCCCATTGGGACTCTGTTTTGAAAAAAATGTTGATAACTGACTGCTTTCCTGATGACAAGCGAGTTTGCTGACAGAGGGGGAAAACAGGACATCTCATTTTTCTCTCTTTCCCATCAAAATATTTTTCACAAAAAACATGAAGTTTTCAACGCCCACAGTTCAAACAAACGTGGTAACGGCATTTCATTTGATAGCCTCTAGTTTTGTTGAGGCTATGTAACGTTAGGCCTCTTTGTCTGACTCTCTTAAAGTTTTTTAAACCAGGAGTCACTGTCTTTTACACTTTGACACACACGTCAGACATCTGCATCCATCCACCATCAGCAGAGCTGCAGTGAAGAGTTCTGTGCAAATTTACACAATTAAACTCACACTGATCAAACCGATAGCACAGAAACACCAAATCAGAAGTGTCCAAAATGCACGCTAACGTCAAAGATTTTAAGAGATGGCATGGGCCCCAGGGGGTGATTAGTGGGGTGCGGACAGGCATTGAGAGCAGTTGGAGGTTAGATTGGCAGACACTTTGCATCTCCCCCACATAATGACTCCCATCTGTGTGACTCTCACTGTTTATGTTAGAGGAGTTCCACTGAATACTCTTTTCCTCCCCATCGTCGCTTACTGGAAACTTATGTCGTCTTGATTTTCCTGTAGCACTTTGTCTCTCTGTTTGTCTGCTGTTTCTCTGCGTACTCTTAACTTGACTGTTTCTTTTCTTGAACTCTCTTTCTCAATCCTCTCACTGCATCTAATTTTCTGTCCCTCCCACACACTCCTTGCTTGTTCCGTTCCTCCTCTCCCTCTTTCTGCCATTTTTCTCCTTTTGCCCAGATCTCAGGATGTTAATACATTTGTATGTAGATATCTTTTTTTTCTCCCACTTGGAAGATCTACCCCTCTTGCCCAACCCAGGCACTGCCTCTCCAGCCAGGATCTGGAGGGATTCAGGAGAGTTGTTTCTCTCTCTCTCTCCCTCCTTCTCAGGGCAAGCTGCCTAAAATGCTGCCACAGTACCCTAAAGAATTCAGTGCCTGAAAAATTATATATTGCCATCTGTGTTATTTTTTTACAGTCAAGGGGTGCAACTGGAGGCACTTTTGTTGTGATCGAGGCTCAGCTACGATTCCTGAAGATGCATTTGCAGTAATTGCACACAAAGTATAAGGGGAGATAGAGGTCGCAGAAATAAACTATTCTGTCAGAATAAATCACAAACCATCTTCTCTTCTCCACAAAGTACAATATCTGTGTCTCTCCTTCTCTCTCTCTCTCTCTCTCTCTCCCTGCCCACATACTCCATATGTATTTTTAGCAGACACAGGCTGGACCATGATGGTAGCTTTGCATATGCAGTGGAAACAATATACTTGTTGTGTAATATGATTGCACATCTGTCCCATGCACGCAACATGTGTACTGTATGCAGACTCATATTTGGTCACCTAGCACCCACTCTATCTGCTTCTAATATCAGCTGAGGTTACAGAGCTGGCCAATAGCTATCATCCCTCTCACTGCCCATATTTTTCCTGGTGTGTAGGTGGTGAATCAGTGTGATCACACAGTAGAGCTTGAGGCACAATTATACAGGTTCTATAAATGTCTTCATCCAGGCTGTAAGAACTGTCAGGGATGTAAATGGACAGTGTTCTGAAATATACTCCATAATAAAATGTGACTTATATTCTACGACTGAATGACAGCGCAAAACACAAAAAGGAGAATACATCTGTAACCAACAAAGAATCAAGTAATGAGATCTATTTTATCTATTTATTGTGCGTTGAATATGATTAAGTAAAATTGCGTTCCTTTCCATTCATACCTTGAAGTGAGTCATTCACATTATTTTGTATATAACATTCACCCTACAGGTTTGAAAGGTGGTTGTTGCTATGTTATGTGTTTCAGTCACCTGCTGTGTTCACATGCTCTGCAGTGCAGCCAGCAGAATGCCACTCTGACTTGCACAACCTTTTTAAATTATGCTGCAACCTTTAAAACATCTTTTATATGCTTTTAAGCAATGTAAATACCACTGTTGTGAAGTATTTTCTAGCTACTTCCTAGCTGACAATGATCCCACCTCTCCATGGAGCTTGCATGGTTCCTTCTTCAAATTCTTTTTAACTAATGGGCAAAACTTAGCATTTACATTTTTTATATACCTTATCAACATTCCTGTTGTATCATTGTAGATTTAGTTTCATGTTTATGAAGAGGATTTCTATAAACTTTTCTAATTCTCTTCCAGGAGGCCCTTGTCCAGACTGAAGCCCACACCGAGGCCCAGTCCCAGTTACGGGCGCAAGTCAACCAGTCCGAGCTCGTTCCACGTCTGTGCCACTTGGTGCGGTCTGAGGCAGGCTACGGCTTCAACCTCCACAGTGATCGATCCCGGCCCGGACAGTACATCCGCTCCCTAGACCCAGGATCAGCTGCAGCCCGCGCCGGGCTCCAGCCTCAGGACAGGCTGGTTGAGGTAGGGTGAATGGTGACACAAGAACAGGAACACCTGAAAGTATATTGAAATCCAATATAGCAGTCCTGCAGTAAATCCTGTGTCTGGTTCACTTTTTTGTTGACTCTGTCAGATTCAACTCTTGGACTGCATTATATTGTCGTTGTTGTTATTCCTGTTATTTTGTCCACCCTGTGTATGAGTGTGGGATATAAACAAACACAAATACATTGTTCTAAAATGAATAGGTTATCACCTTTGAACGGATAAGTACATCATCTGATTTTTTGCAGTAACATTATTGATAGTCTCTTAATTTAGGGACTGTCCCGAAAGTGCATGAAAAATCACCAAGGGAGCTTTTAAAATGTTGAGAAATGGCTTTCTAATTTTTTATCGTAGTCTCCTCAGACCAACTTTACATTCATCTGGGCCTCTTCCGATTATATATGTAAACTCCAGTTTTTACAGAAAAAGCATGCAATATGGCACAGTGCAATTGACATGTATTTTGCCACTGTTAAAACCTCCTGTTCTTTTTCTAATATTAAATTCCACTGAACCATAGACAGTTACGCAGCTATTATTTTAGCTTAGTTTAGCTTACTTTTTATTTTCATTGTATGTGTTTTGTTTAAAGTGTGTATGTGTCTGGTGGTGGAGCAGTAAGGAGTGCATAATGTGTGTAGAAGTTTATGGGGTGAGGGGGAAGTGGTGATAAGCTGGAAGGAATTTGGTTGGTAGAAAGTCAAGCATGAAAAGTGTTTTACATGGAGATCATGAAAAAACACACACTAATGAGGTGATTATTGATAAATGATTCTGGGTTAGTCTGGTACAAGTCAGAGAATATTGTGATTGACTGGGTGAGAGAAAATCCCTCTTGCCACTTGCCAAGCGTGGTTTTTCTGTATCTTTGGAGGTGTGTGTTTGTACTGTATATGCGTGTTGCTGTGTGCCTACACTCACATTTTTGCACACGTACCCACATTTCCACACAACCATTCAATCCGTTACCTCCATATAAATCTGAAGAAATCCGTGTGCTTAGAAGTCCCTCTCTTGTGCATTTACTCCATGACCCACTCACACACAGCATTGCCTACCCTTTTCCAGGGAAAGTAGCTATTTGTTGTTGGAACTAATTTATATGTTTTTACTCAAACAGAAAACAAGATGTAAGATAAAGGGAGAACACCTGCAAGCTTATTGGAGATTAACTAAGTCCAACACAATAAAGATTAGTCATCTGTGTGCGATTCTAAATATACCCGCATCATGATCAACTCTATAGAGATTCTGCCAAACTGCTTTTTCACTCAAATGTTTATATTGGTCCAAAAAATCAGCTTTTGTTGCTATTTTAGAACAAAGCTGCTGTCCAAAGCTACATTTCATGCACTTTCAACACCTGATTGAATACAGATGTGAGCATCAACATACAGTGTCACAACTGTAATTAAAATGGCAGGAGTCTCACTAGTGTCTGCTGTCAGGTCCTTGTTTCTAACACTAACAGGACCTGAAGCCTGGATTCAGTCTTCACTGTGTGTCAGGCTGGGGAGAGAGAAGAGGCTGATCATAGGCGAGAGGAGAGTTGGTTATAAATCAGTGGGATCGCAGGGGCTGACAGGGGGAGAGAGATGGGGGAGGAGTGTCTGTTTATGTATGCCTCTTATAAAACAGAGAGAGAGGCAGACAGTGTGTGTTGGATAAGAGAGACAAAAGAGAGTGAAGAAAGAAGTAAGTGTCCTTTACAGACAACAAAAGCATACTGTAAACTTCAGAAGTATCAAGTTCCTGTCACACATAGAACCACATACCTTTACGTGACAATTTTAGTCTCATAAAAGTTAATGGTCATTGATTTAAATCTCCATGAGGTGGTGAGGAAATGGGTGACAAAGAGCGTGGCTGTTCGGTCAACTATCCCCTGGTCAACAAAAACAATTCATGCTGGCAGTAACATCATCAGTTTTATTATAAGCAGTTTTTGTGTACACACACCAAAATTCACCCCTCATTCCCATGACCTTTGCCCTTACTGGCTGTACATCAGAACCCAGACCAGGCTGCGGAGCGGTCCAAACAGGACTCAAACAGGGTCAGATCGTAAGGTTAAACACAGTTCATTTAGAACCACCCCAAAATATAAAGAATGTGCATGTTTAAGACAATTTTCCCATTGAGTTTTTGATTAATTTCTTCCCTTTTAGGGAGCTGTTGGTTCCATTTGATAGCAGTTCATGACAAAATGTCCGGAAATCAACTTGAAGAGACTTGAAACTTGCTTGACATGACAACGTGATTATCATACATGTTGTTTTCCTCCCAAAGGTGAATTTAGTGATGCATGTTAAGGCCTGTTTTGAAAATGCTTCCTGATTGGTGCTAACAAGGACTCTCCAATGACCGACTGACCTAATATGGGAAAGTATATTCATCAGATATTTTGTAGAAAAGTGAAACACAGAAAATATTTTGGGAAATTGACATATTTGCTTTCTTGCTAAGAGTTAGATGAGAAGATCGAAATGCCTCTCCTGTGTGGTAAATACATACATGTATCTGAGGCCAGCGGCCGGTTAGCTTAGCTTAGCATAAAGGCTGGAATCAGGGGGGAAACAGTTTGCCTGGCTCCGTGCAAAGGTAACGAAAGCTCACTCGCCTACAAAATCCTCTGTAAAGTGTAGAAACAACAATAACCTGTTTGATGGGGGGGGGGGGGGGGGGGGGGGGGGGGGGTTGTGCCAAGAAATGTTACTACTTCTTGGAATTTCTAGAGACAAATTACTAAGGTGATGACACATGTTCACTACATTGTTGTGAACTCCCTTAATGGAAACCAATTTCTGCAAACATCAGACTTTATTAAATGCTTTGCAAAATGGTTGACAGTTATGTAAACTGTAGACACTGTTATTAGTCCAAATTATGGATAACCATCAGTATGGTCCTATCCTAACAATGATCAGACCACCACTTGCAACCCAGGGTTGCAATTTTTTGTTAAAGTAAACTCTGTAAGTGGCAAAATGTTGATCACGCTTTAGTGGCAGTCTTGGCATTAGAAGATGGAGTACTGATGCTCCACTGGAACATTAGATGGCTGGTGAGAGTGTGTGGGAACATCCTGTAGCAGGTCACTGATGACAGTAACAGTCAGCCACTTCCCTACATCTCTCCATGGAGACATAAACTGAGGATCACATTTACATGCACACACACAAATGTTGCTGGAGGATACTCAAGATACAAGACAGTGTCAAGCCAAATTCAGTTCAGTTAAAGGAGATTTATTTGCATGTGCTCACTGCTCACAAAATAAATCAGCAGCTCGATGAATCAATTCATTTTTCATTAAAAAAAAAAAAGTTTCCTAACTGCTGCTTGTCCAAAGGGAGAAGTTGCTGCTTTTGTCAGTTTTATGTCATTGCAAAATGAATATCTTTAGATTTTGGACTGTTAATCGGACAGAACTACAGTTCAAGACATCCTACTGAACTCTGGGAAAATGTGATTTTTTAAATAATTTTATGACATTTTATGAACTAAATTATTAGTTCTATAATTAGTACTAAATTATTAGTCAAGAACATAATGTGCCAATTAATCCATAATGAAAATAATCATTAATTGCCATCCTAGTTTAGTTGTTTCGAACAAACAGAATGCAGGAAATTATGTTTAAACTGTGAACGCTGCTTTGTATTATTTATGTACATCTATTCATGTATTTGCCTTTTTGGTTTTATGTGTGAAAAAGGAAATGAATGTTTACTGTTTACATAAAACTTTTAATATTTTTATATTGCAATATCTTTTATTTCCTGCGGGATACTGTAAGGGTAAACTTTATGAGACTTTAAAGCTGGGGTAGGCGATGCTGGAGAAACTGGGCAATGACTACACACTCAGGTTTATTACATAACTCTGATAGCCACAGATACCAGATTGTTTTTAATTTTGTGTCAGATTTTTTGATTTATTGATTGCTGTCAGGATGACCAGTGCTCTGGTAATTATGTGATTTCACGCCAGCTTAATAACTTTATCTCAGTGTTTTAGTTTTGTTTGGACCAAGAAATCTGAGCCCCTGTTGAGCTAGTTGGCTGCTGTGTGTGTGTTTGTGTGTGTGTATGCACTGATAATTGCAACCGTCTCTGACCATGCGTCAAGACAGCACTTGTGTTATCTGTCAGCAGCTCGTTACAGAGCTGAACAACCATGACAGATCTCTCTCTAGCGCTCTCATTCTCTCACCACGCCCCATTACACTGGAGGTGGCATTGTAAAGGCGATGGTGAGAGCTGGCTTGACAGAAGAAATGACACGAGTGAATGCCTCATCAGTCTCTCTGTGCTCAACAGTGCGTACTCTGGACCTCTCACAGACTTAAGGGTGACATCAAAGACCATATAAAAGTGCCACACACTTTTTCAATTGTACCCACATACTGTACACGCTTGCGGTTAATTTCATGAAACAAAACAACACATACACATAATGTAGTTGTCCAGCACAGGACTCAGTATGTTGCATTTTTTAGACACTCCTTGGCAACCAAGAAAATTTATTATAAAAGTTTATTAAGAAAGCTAGCTGCATGGCTCTGGGATGACAGTGTCTGTCCACCACTTTCGTCCAGACTGAAGTATCTCAACAGCTATTGGATGGATTGGCATGAAATTTTGTACAGTAAAATGTACTGTAAAATGTACATTTTGTAATGATGAGGTTCACATTTGTAGTTTGAAGTGAAATGTCTAAACAACTATTGGATTGCTTTCCTTAACATTTGCGTATTTAGTTTTTCCAATACTTTGGTTTATGACCAAATACCTGCAAAACTAATGACATTCCCATCAGCCTCAGCTGTACCTTGTGTTTGATGCTAAATTGCCAAATGTTAGCATGCTAACACACTAAACTAAGATGGTGACATGCTTAGCATCAGCATGTTAGCATTTTCACTGTGAGCATCTTTGCGCAATGTTGTTAGCATTTAGCTCAAAGCACCGCTATGCCTAGGTACACAGAGCAGGTTTACAGAGCAGCTGGCATTTCTGAAAGTAGTATAGTCTTTCTCTAATTGGAGTCAAGCAAGGATCAACAGGCATTTAATTTAGGGACTTATTTTTCGAAAGCCTATATCCATCATTTTAACCAAAAACTGGTGTCCTTTGCTGAGACATCACCATAAAACTATTGTACTTGATTTGGCAAATGTGTCACTCATTCTTTCCGTTAGATGAATATGACAGCTGTTATGAGAACATTAAATTTAAATTTATGTACCAAAATCTTAATGAATTGGGGGCGGCCATGCAGTTGCTGAATCATGCATGATCAATAACAGCTTGTTTAACAATGTCCTGGGGTTTCAAGAGGCTCCAGCTCATGTCAACATCGAAATCACGTAAGATTTAGCTCAAATGGAGACAGAAGAGTTAAAAGACACACGTGTGTCATATTCACAGATGTGTAGATGCATTAGAAATTGATCAATCCAAGGTTAGCCTGTAGCTGCTGTTACACACACACACACAAAAAAACATCAAAAGTGTGCCAATGGACTTCAGGTGGCTGGACGCACCATTACTTTGATGAGACACACTCTTTAACACACACACACACACACACACACACACACACACACACTATTATCAAGAGGATCCCTGAGGAATAATCCCATGAGAAATAAGCGTCTGTACTGTTCCTGCAGCATTTATTAATTAGTGTAGTGGGCAGAGAGCAGAGTGTATTGTCTTGTGTGGGATGGACTGTTAATAAAGGGCTGTGAAACATGACACAACACCTGTTGTTTGGCCGAACACAAAGATGCTTGTTCTCTCTGTATCAAACTGTCTGTCTGTGTCCCTGGCTGACTGACTGACTTGTATATGACCTGCCTGCCCGTCTGTATTATCAGTCTGTCATGAGTCCTCCTGGAAAAAGGATAGATTACAGATTTTTGAAATGAAAGAGAGAAGGGAGGATTTTTTCTTCTGTTGATTCCACTCTTTCTTCATGATACATTAATTTTTGTCTCTCTCCATCTCTCTCTCTCTCTCTCTCTCAAGCTCATTTTCCCTTCCCTTCTTCCCTGAAAAACACTTAAGTCTGTCTCATTGCACCTATTTACCTACAGTCTGATTTTCTACATTTATTTCACCTCATTCTCCTAACCCATAAACGAGAGAAAAAGCTACATTTAGTTGAGAGTTTGCACTTTGCTCTCACTTTACTAAGTCCTATCTTGTCATAAGCAGTGAATTTTAAACAAATCCCCCTTCAGGACTCGGACACCTGAAACCTGTACAATAGCCGGAGCCCAGGAGAGCTATCAATAATTGATTGTGTACCAACATTAACTTGGCGTGGAGCGAAGCTACCTGCCTCAGAGAAGCCAGAGTCTTGACAGAGCTGTTGAAATTCAGGCCTCCAAATGCACACAGCATCCAGAAAAGAGCAAGCAATAACAAGCTATTGTGTTTTGCTAGCTAGGCGTAGAGGCAAGGGCAATATTGTCACACACATGCTCCTTATGTCCCGCTGTCCAGCTGTTTCTGGCCCTGATGCTTTCTGATTCTTGTTATTTAGCTGCAAGAACATCTGTCCCTAAAAGCTTTCCTGAATCGCTATTGCAAGAATTCCTGATTCAAAACATGAGTTTGAGTAACATTGTGTAGAGTGGCCCAGGCTCTCTGAGAGTCATGTTCGACAGTGTACCATCGGTATGTTGTTCCACGGCTCCACCTTCTGGACAAATGAGGTAGCACAGGATCCCAGCATTGTGTACAGTTTGTCAACAATGAGTGAGGTGAAGAAGGTTCATTCAGGTATATTCAAAATAAACTTGAATGTAGCGCTGCTAATCCAGTGACCTGGAGAGATTTTTTGTTGATTTTTAGCCATTACCATATAGTCAACCTTTTTGGGAGAAATTGGGCCGTTGGATGTCAAGTGTACTGAGTCTTAAAATAGATTTTGTTTCACTCTCTGTATTTTCCGTATATTAAGTTTTGTGAACAACTGATATCTACCCCCTTAAAATCTACTCAGAGAAACCCCCCTACTGTGAACATCTTCACTGTCAACTATCTATGCTCCATGGAAAAGATGACTTTTAAAAAGAAATGTGATTGTAACTCTTTGAAAGCAGACACTGATCAATGCTTTGTTTATTTCTCTTTTTTGTTTTTAGTAGGGCCTACGGAGAGGGCCTATAAAATCACCTAAAAGCCACGTTTATCATAGTGTGTAGTGTGCGGATGGGGGCCCACGAGTTATAACAGTCAACTTACAAAACCATTCCAAAAAATCCTTCAAGCCAAAAATGCCTTTTGTTTTTGTCTCCGTGTTCGTCAGGTAAATGGTGTGAACATCGAGGGCATGCGGCATGCAGAGGTGGTGGCCTTCATAAAGAAAGGGGGAGATGAGACCTGGCTGTTGGTGGTGGACCCAGACACAGACGAACACTTCAAGAGGAGGGGGGTTGTCCCCACGGTCAGCCATCTCAAAGGTAGTACTGCACACACAAAAGGCTATGTGTTGTCAATAAACCTGGGTAACACTATCATTAGAGGTCAGATAAACTATTAATTCAAACCAATTCAACACTGTCTCAGAAATTATTAGGAGTTTATGAGGGAATTGCTGACCTGTAAAATAAAGTGTTACCAAAATGTGTTTAAGCTGTGAATTGATGAGGATGAAACATTGTCAGACCTTAAAATGCATCACAACAAACTTTGTAAGTTTTCCATTTGTTGACTGTCATCTCAGTCCTTTGGATATGAACTATGTATAATGATAATAAAGAATATACTAGAGTGTTAAACAACAACCAATGCGTCTGGACAATACTTTCTTCACTCTGCACCTTCTGTGTGCATTGTTTGTTTGTTTTCTCAGACTATGATGGTCCATCCATATCCAACGGCTCCCCCAACCCTCAGATCAATGGCAGCTCCACCACACAGTCCATCCGGTCCACGCACTCCGACCTCAGCAGCCAGGGCAACAGCACACAGGTGGGTGTGGGCATTCATGTATGGTGCTATATTTTGGTCTTTGGTCCCTCACATAAAACATCAACGTTTTTCCATCTTCAATAATATATCCTGTCTAGCTGGCAGATGATGAGAGCAGCCCGCTGTTGGACCCGTTCGCTGAGATAGGCCTGAGCGCTACGGCAGCAGAAGAAAAGATGAAGGTACATGCCAAAGAAAAAAAGAAAGCGCCGCAGATGGACTGGATGAAGAAGTACGAGCTGTTCAGCAACTTCTGAGACATTCCCCTCCAAGGACACTTCAAACACCAAAGGACAGAGATAGGAGCTCTTTGCAGCCCTCTGCGTGGACGAGCATTGTGGGAGAATGTCCTTACTACACAGATCCCTAGAACCAAGATCCCCCTTACAGCAGAAGAGATTTAGTTCCTGGACATAAATGTGACAAAACAGATGAGTGGTACAATGGATTCTACTTTTTAAGCCACTTCATAGACTCTTTAAAAGCCACTTTTCCCTCTTCAAAGTGCTTACTGACTGCAAAAACTGTGCATACTTTGCTAAAACTGTTCTGCACACTGTGCTGAAGGAAGAGCATCTTAAACGTACATGTATTTCTATCCGATGGGATTATTGCAAACAAGTTTTCACACATATTCCTAAATCCCCATCGCTTTTTCTCTACCTTAATCATCCCATTCTCCCCGCTCCGAGAGAATTATTTCAAACTAATGAGGGAGACACTTATTTTTATATTTTAGAAGTATAAACAACTATTAAAAAATAGTATCCCATCATCATGGACTGAATTTTAAAGAGTTTAATGGACACTGTGACATTTATGATTGTGGACATTTATGGGAATTTTGGCCAGAAATCAGTCAGAGGAAGCCCAAAGCTGGCAGAAGATCACTGTGAAAGAATCAAAACCCTCCACCTCCAGCCCCCGCAGATGCTTGATATTAACCAATGACAAAGAAAAGAATGGCTGTGTGTACTTGTTGTGTGTAACGTATCCTACATCTCTTTTTACTTTTACATAGAGCTAAACTGATCAGCCCTGCTTTAGTCAAAAAGAATTCATGCTATCATAATACGTGTATTACCTCATTTCCCAAAGTGCTCCAGTGCATATGTGCATAACAAAGGGAAGCACCACTAACAGTACATGTATTGATAAGACAAAAATGGAAACTGGAATGTAAAAGAAAGGAAGATCTCTCAGGACACATGGCATTATGAATGAGTTGGTCATTAGAGAAGGTGTAATGTGCACACCAGAGGGCAAACTTGCACCAGAAATAGAGGCCCCCTTTTTGTCACTTAAACTAAACAGAACAGATGTTTATCCACAGCCGTTTTATGATAGTTGTGTTGGACTTTTCATAGTTAATAGCAGTAACTTCCTACAGTCTTGCATATAACCCCCTGTAAATCTGCAAATCGTAGTTTTTTTTACACCTTTTGAATAGATTAAACAAACAAGATATAACATGTTAGTGAGATTTAGATAGAGCCAGGCTAGCTGCTTCCCCTGTTTCTGCTATAAGCTAAGCTAAGTGGTTGCTCACGTTCACTTCATATTTATGGTATAGACCCGAGCCGAGAGTGGTCCTATATTCCACCAGGAAGCCACTTAGAGTATTTCCAAAAGGGTCATACCATCCCTTCAACAAGGGCCAGGAAAGGAAGGGAGATTAATTCTGTTCTGTTAACTAAGTTTAGCTGACATATTTGAAGCTAAACCTAGTCATAAAAGAAACACACAGCAGATAAAGGGGTGAAGGAATCAGCTACAACATGAGCAGGTTGTCGGGAGGAGGGAGCGCAGGAGAAGCACACAGTGGGGTCAGAGATGCTCTGGAGGATCTAGTGAAAGAGACGGTGGGAGCCATAGAGCTTACTGAGGATTATTACACATACAGGGACAGCTGTCATGCACATGTTCACATACATTTGGAGCGCAATGTGTGTGTGCAGAGAAGGTATACATGCCGCAATCTGAGCAACAAGTGGGACTGCAAGTTAGAGAAGTGTCAGTCATCTATGTAGACATCTTGTCTTTTTTTTATACCCATTCACACCCTTACTAGTCCTCCATCTTTGAATATCAGTCTGTGTGCAGTAGGGCCCTCTCTGTATGTTCTGACCATGGACTGTATATTAAGGCTATGGTTGTGACAGTGACAGCAAAAAAAAACTCATGTTATGTATATACAGTAAAAGCATACAGTATATATGGCAGGTTGCATTTTCTTTTTCAATAAAGTATGTCAATGGCGTTTTTTGAATATATTAAATTGATTGTCTCTTGTGCTTCCTCTGTTCTGTCCCCCATCTCCTGAATTCTCAGCATTTTGTTTCCCATCACTCTCATCCAATCCACAAGCTCGTATTTACGCTTTATACGACTGAAGCTCATTCTCTCACATTCCTCCTTTTTTATTGGTGTCTCCGTGTTACCACAATATCACTCATTTGCTCCTGTTTCCTCTCTTTCCCTCTCAACCCCCTCTCTGTCTCTCTTGCTGAGGATTATGCTGGCGTACAGTTTCAGTTTCAGCCTGTTCTCACACCAGCCAGCTGCTGCGAGCTTTCAGGCCACACAAAGGTCAAACAAAGGTCACACGTATTTATGTGTGTGTGTGTGTGTGTGTGTGTATCTTTATTGTCTGCGTTGAGGTGTAGAGTATGCGGCTGGGGTTTTTTTATCTGCGTTTGCATCTTCATTCAGTCTGTGTGTATATATTCTTAGATAGACAGTGGTGGAAGAAGTACTCAGATGCATTACTTAAGTAAAAGTACTGATACAACAAAAATACTACTAATGTAATAATCAAAAATAAAAATTGAATTTTTATGTAAAAGTGTACTTGAAGTTTCAAAAGTAAAAGTACTGGTTGGGCAGAAATATGGTACCTTTATTGATATATTATGTATGACATTATTCATAGTAAGCAGCATTTTATTGTTGTAGCTGGTGGAGGTGGAGCTGGTTTTAACTGCTTTATCCAGTTTTGTAGGTAAGTCCAGTGGTCCTAGTGTTGGATCCCTCCAAAGTCTGACTCGATATATCTGAGGGGTCCTGAAATGAAAAACTCAGATTTGTGAAAAAATTCACAAATCTGTGTTTGTGTTTTGTACTTTTGTACAATCTTAGCTATATTTATGAACAATTGTGTCTTTGACCTCTTTTTGCATCCCTTTCATGGACATCTCATAAACATCTGACATGTGTGTTTGATGAGTTCACATGTGGCCCAGTAATCTAACTGCCACTATGACACTTATCTCAAAATGAACAAGTACAATATCCAGAAACATCACCAAAACCAATGTGTGTTTGTCCACTAGGTGGCGCGCCATCAGCATTTAGCATCCAGGAAGTAAGCCAAACCTCAGTAGCGTGAGGCTATGGGTACATCCAGTGCCCTACCTGATCTTTGTCGAAATGTAATGCCACACGTGGGCACATTATCAAGCTCCCTGGAGGTTATGGCAAGGCCAAACTGTGACGCCAGTACATCAAAGGACAGGCCCAGTTCAAAGCAGTCTGCAATTTCAGAGCAGTAAAACCAAAAGAACAGACACAGAATAGAGCCACAGGTGGGCACTTTCTATTTAGCCTGTCTCAGCCAATGCATTTCTACTTACTATTGATGATAGATGATTGCTTGTCTCGCACCCTAGGTTTCTGTACTCCTGGACTTTAATTTAGGTTTTCCGTACAAACAGTTTTCACCTGCACTTTTTCCGCCTTGCTTTTATTCTGTTTTTGTGCCTCTGAATCTTTACTCTGTCCTCCGATCCTGTTCAGTATCCCTCCTAGCCACCATAATCCCACCCAAATTAGAGTGCCACACATGTAACAGTGCCAGGGATGCCTGGGATGCAGCGGTGCCCGCAAGGAGAGAAACCAGAGACTGATAGGGAGGGGGAGAGAGAGAGATGGGGGAGGGGGGGGGGGGGGGGGGGGGGGGGGGGGTTGAGTGCGTCCCCATGGCAACTATGTGTTTTTGTTAGCGCTCGTGAGTCAGACAAGCAGTGACTCACAGTCAGGAGGAAACACACACACACACAGGCACATTCATACTCACACTCCCACTCACTCAAAGGGAAGCCAAATAAGGACAGCTACACCAACATGCACAGAGAGGGAGAGCGGGAGGGCAGGAAAAAGAAAAGAAAGGGGAACGAGTTGATCTGTGTTAACCCAGAAAAATCAAGAAAGAAACAAACAAAAGGAAATGTCGCAAGACAGAAAGATAAAGGAGCAAGGACAGAGAGCTGGGATAGGAGAGTGCACGCACCAAAATGGAGGGAAGCTGAAGAGCCAGAGGGCGCGAGTGCGGGCACATACCCTCTCCCAAGAGCACCCTTCACATGGGTGGGGGTAGCGGAAACACACACACATAGACACACCCAGTTTGTGCACACCTTGGCTTAACTTGCTAAACCACCAATTTACAGTCTGACGCCTACACATTTAGGAAGGCCACCTGGTTTTGCACAGCAAACTTTGTATTTATTTGATTTTGCAAATCTTTTTGGGTGGACAAACTGGAAAATGTCACCAGTTTAAGAAAGCTGAGCCAAGATGTGTGTTGTTGTTTAGTTTTTTTAGGTTTCTTTGACTAAAGAGCTGGTCACGTAATGTTTTTGCATTGTGAAAATGAGTAGTTTGATTAGTCTCGTGTTCGTCATCTCTGTCCCTTCTGACTGATGGGTTTTATTTTCCCACGACCTGTTGTTTCAGTAGAGTGCAGATGACTGACTTTATTTACACTGAGAAGTCTGCAGGTTTGTGTGCGTGAAGGCTGTGATTTACATAGAGTCATAGACCATGGGTCACCCCACACTAAATGTGTGTTTTGGCTACCGTTGACCCTAACATAGTGGATCACACAGACCCCTCATTCCCCCTGCAAAGATGTATCTGTGGGTTTTTACAGTATCGTAAAATTTGATGTACTGCAAGTTCACAAAGCTAACAACTACTTCCACTCAGTGACTTTAAGGCTCTCTCTCTCTACCCTATCTTTTTCTTTGCATCTTCATTCAGTTCAATTCAGTGAGCTTTGGTACTAATACAGTAAATACTGACCCACAATATTTAAAATGTATTACACAGTAGTATGTATTCACAAATATCTGAAGTATAAACATCTAGAATCTTCCTCAACTGAAAACAGATCAAATAAATATGTCTCCCTTTCATTGTGTGCAACTTTCCCCTACTTTGAATCTCTCTTTGTACCTCTCCAATGGCTGAAGTTCAAGTCAAAACAGCCAATCAGAGCCCGGTGTTGATGATCCTTCTTGTCAGTTTTATCTCTGCAGAGATAACACACTAGAACTATCACCTGTCCTCCAACGGCTAGGGGTTGTTTCACATGTTTTTTTTTTCTTCTTCTTTCACAACACATAGGGCAGGAAAGCCAAAGCACACACTTTGATGTTAAACAAAGGTCCAGTTAAAATAGAAAGATGCCTCTGTTTTTTTCCCCAGGCATGTTTAAAAACAGATCCTCCCCCTTCTGGTTTCATCCCTCCATCTCTGCAAGGTGAGCAGCAGGTGGAGAACGCATGGCATGGAGGTTCGAGGTTTTATGGGGGAGTAGGGGGAGGGTCAAAGGCCACTGCTAAGTGGGCAGGCCAGCTGGGAAAGAGCATTAAGTCCAATGTTGGAGCCGGGAAGCTAACAAGGGAGGGCGGAATGTGGTGCAGAGCTGTAAAGGGTACAGGAATTGGGGAGAGTGTGCGCCTGTTAACACGCGAGTGATTAATGAGACAGAGGAAGTCACCCGGACGTGTGTCACTCCAGATGATGTCAGCGGTTGAACGGAGGAACAGAAACACCATATGGCCACAGATAGGCTTCCTCTCTCGTTGACCACCACAAACAAAACACAGGCGATTACTGTCTTACATGTACAGTACACTACTTTTAATCAGTTCCTCAATCTGGAAAATACAAACATATCCATAGGCCAGTTGCACAACAGCAACAGTTTCTGTAAGGTGCACAACTAATTTTAAAAAGTAACTCATTTGTCCTGATGGCTCACTTCTCTTTATTCTTCCTCTTTTTACATCCACATTGCCATTAACAACATGCCATCACTTGATTCATAATAAATTGTTTCTGCAATACTGTCATCGTTTTAAACAATCTTTTACCTCCCACTGACAGAGACACTGTCACTGATGATACTTTGACACATTTGTTTTTAATCTGTTCTTATATCTCCTTCATTTGCTCTACCGCTCGCACCACAGTATGAGCTCATGTCAAGAAAATCCCCCTCTGTTTCTTTTGTTATTATGTCTCCTAAGAACTCATCTGTTCACCAGGTTTCACTTACAAGCCAGACCCCCGATAGCTGAACCGCTCTTCATCTGGCCGACTGGGTGGTCAGCTGGTTGGTCAACAGACTGGTTGGCTGGATGTCTAAGGGGCCGCCTCGCTGGAAGGATGGATGGATGACTGGCTGTCTATATCAGCAGAAATGCCAAGCAGCCGTGGGGGATTGGAAGGAGGCGCCGCTATCAGAAAGGGAGTTAAAGGAATAAGAAAAACCAAATGAAAGGAGTCAAAGCACTTTTAACAAGTTGAGGGGTCGTGTTGGATAATGAAAGGCGTTGAGTGCAAGACATGGACAAGTGGGGGGGGGGCAGTCAATCAAACAAGGGGATTCAGGATAGAAGGAAAAGCGAGCAAACGGGGGTTGTTAAGGGGGTCTTGGCTGGATATTTTTAGCATGTGGAGTGGGAGAGGGCGGTATCTTCTCAAGGGGTTTTTCCAGAGAAGTATATTTAGAGCCGGGGTGTGTAAAAAAGGCAGGGAGAACAGGAGGGATGTGGACTGTCCACTAATGCCAGTCTGATGTAAGAGTCTGCAATAGGACCACACACATTCCTTTTATTCTCTCAGTGGCACTGCCCTGGCTATTTCTGCCTCTTACTCACTCACATGTCCACTCACTTGATACTACACATACAGTATATTCAAGTCATCTGACATCCTCATACATACAACCAGAAATCCAACACAAACTGACTTTTTTCACCCTCACAGGACTCTCACAAACTCCAAAACATACAGTACACACACAACCACCCACACACACATACACACACATTCTTGACCCAGTTTAAAAACAGGGGAGTAGCTTCTCCAGAGTGAACGCCCTGTAGACAGGTCGGACACTTAAAACTGCCGGTGCCCAGCAGCTTTTCAGCACTTCAACTAACCAGGCATTCCAGACACCGCAAATCAGACAGCAATTTTCCAAATACTAAAGCAGCTGAGTTGAAAACGAGAAAGAGAGAGAGACAGCTGAAAAAGCAATGCTAATAATAATGAGAGAAATGAGAGAACAGAGAGAAAGAGAGAACAGTGTGGTCTCCATTTAGCTTGCTAAGGATAATAGCGTGCATGCTGGCTGGGGCAGTCAGAGAGAGAGAGAGAGAGAGAGAGAGAGAGGGGAGAGTGAGTGCAGAGCCGCAGTGACGCCATTGTGGTTCCGCAGCACTTCCTGTCTACCGCCACATTGTTTGTGTGTCTTGTCTCCACGGCAACTGCCAACACATAAATACCAGAGAGAGGCAGAGAGAGAGGGAGAGAGCACAGGAAAGAGAAAATAAGGACAGACCAGTCAAAGTCAAGTGGATTCATTCAGGGCCTCTTAGCTGGCTAGTTTGAGCTCAGTGAAGACGTGCTGGTCTTTGGGCGGACTTTATGACCGAGTTCTGGACCAGAACTGGTCCAGCGTGGATGAGGTGTAGAAAAGTTATGACCTCAAATGTCCCATGGCTGGGTCAGGGCTGGAAAGGGGAAAGGAGGCCCGGGAATGGGGGAAAGTGCCCGAGGCTGCTAATTCAATGTGGTGCTGTGGAGGAGGAGGAGAGGATGAAGGATTGACAGGTTGATTCGGGAGGCCACCTACTAGTTGACAGGTTGCTGGTTCAGTCCTCTCCAGCAACCCTAATACCCCTACTCAAGATACTTACCTTCTCTTTATTTAGAGCAGAGGTAAAACCGGAATTGACCAGATCCCCCCAAAAATGCAGTGCATCAGAAGAAAGTTACGTTTTACAGTGAGCTGTATATCTATAAAATCAATGTTTATCTATTATGGGAAACCCTAGTGTGTACTTCTATAGACAGCCAAAGCTAACTTCCAGTTTTTGATCCAGGAGTAAGTAAACCTTCAAAATCCCAGTGACATTTTTATACAGCAAATCCAGCCATGTAACAGAGAGCCTTTCTAAACAGTAGTGTGTCATGTACTGCTTTCTATGTCTAGAACAGGATGATAAAACAATCTTATATTGTCATTTATTCAAAAGTTCAGTTTTTAGCTGCCTTTAATGAACACCAATGCCCATAATCCAAAACCAAGTTACAATGATGTAAGTACTCGCCCTGCTACACTGGTCAATTATAATTGTTGTTTGCCTTTGTTAAACTACTAGTAGCAATTGCAGTAGTGAATGCTGTTTTGTCTTATAATACGGAAAGTGAACCCCAGAAACATGCTCATTTTTTTCAGAAAGGCCAACAAAATTAATGCTGAATGAGATCTTGCATCCAGTTAGTGAACTTTTACTTGTAAAGTTGTGTGTGTGTGTGTGTGTGTGTGTGTGTGAGTATATTTCCCACTCACCCTACAGAAACTGTTACTGTTAATGTGTCCTTACCCACAGTGTCTGGTTAAATAAGAGTAACACTGATACCTAACAGATCAGCTGGCGCCGAGAGCAGCTCTTTCACTCGTTCTCTTGCATTTCTTTCTTTCTCCAAAACCATTTTCCACTGCTTGTTACATAAGTGGATCTGACTCACCATGACAACCAAATGGAAGTTTAGTTTTTTACTCCCAGACCCTGTGGCCCCAATTAGAGTCGCTTACTGTCGTCTGACTCACTGTCTATGGTCAGTTGACACACACAAATCTAAACATGCACGCACACAAACTCCCCCAACCCCACACACACATACACACACACACATACAGTACAATTAAGTTAAATAAAGACACATTTTACAGATATACTGTATGTATGCACTTAAATACATGCAAAAATAAGTAAGTAAAGCATAAGATCAAACACAGAAAAACATGTTCTGAAATGTTCTGTGTACATATGCATATATACACACACACACACACACACACACACATATAAAGGTCTGTATGCTGACCTCTGAGGTGAAACACTAGAGCAGAACATACTATAGAGCACATTTCTCAATGAACTATTAACTAAAGATGACTCCGCAAATTCACCCACTGGAGGTCATGATCTGCAGTCTGCAGTGATTTTAGAAGTCAACGCTACAACAAATTTCTTCCTTATTGTACAAATGCACACAGATACTGTACACATATTTACACAAATTCAAATATACACACATTACTATGGTTACACCTGTCACTGCTATCTTTTGAAAAGTGACTCGTCAGTCGAGACACAGACACGCGCGCGCGCGCGCACACACACACACACACATGCTTACACTACACTTTACAACGAGTTGATAATGTTCCACAGAACCATAAAGAATATGTAGCATGGGCGGGGGGGGGGGGGGAGAAGAATCTTTCAACACCATTTTCCAAATATTACTACCCTCACTGATAGCACGAATGATTACAGAACATTGCGCACCAGAGTTTGCTCTCAATAAATTGGTATTGGTGAACAAACTAGCAAGATGGCATACTGATGAATACTGTTTCATAGCAAGTTTATTTGGATCATATATCACCAAGGCATCCAGAACTGTCATTGGTCTGAAGTCTTCTTGTAATGAGTAGCTTTTGAAAGCATCTTATTTCATCTTAGTTATTACAGTACTGGTGTTGCATGCGGCTATGCTAATTGTCATCTCTGTGAGGCAAAATGAGAGGGGAGTGTGCACGGCACGCATCGAGATTTAGGCCACAGAATAGGGATCGAAACTTTGTTTTTTTTTTTTTACCAGAGACAAGTTTACCACATACACAACCCTGTCTAAAGACTATTCAGCTCATTTGACTATTGTGTCTCACACAGACCTTTTACATGATGTGAACACACAAAGTCAGAATTCATGCAGTAAGATAGATCCACACATATACACATTAAAAGAAAGAAAAAAAAGGAGACAGAGCGGGTACAGAGAAATGTACTCTCACTCTATCATAACCAAGTTCAATCATACCACAAGTCATCTTCGCTACCAATCAAAAAGTTAAAGTATTCATTACACTTCATTCAACTCTGGCTGTTATGCAAAGTTGTAAATCCCCTATGAAGACAACTTAGAAACTGAGGTCCATAAACAAAACATTATCCCAGCCGAAGATAAACGACGTGTCGCGGTCATGTGTCTTACTGGCATAGTTATTTCACTAAGCTAGAGTGTATGTGTTGCTAAGAGACGCGCAAGTGTGTATGTATGTGTGTGTACGTGTGTGTGTGGAATGTGTGACGTCCGCTCTCTCACAGGGGCGTGGTTGTCTGTCCAGGACTTCGCCGCTCACACACACACCCAAAGGCTGCAGGGGAAGAAGGGGAAGTCATAAAGCCTCTAATAGCCCCTCTCTAAGCTTGTGTTACTGTCTCCCTGTGTGTGTGTGTGTGTGTGTGTGTGTGTGTGTGGTGTGTGTGTGCGTGTGTGTGTGCGTGTGTGTGTGTGTGTGTGTGTGTGTGGTGTGTGTAAGGCGGGGTGGTGTTGGGTCCTATGCTTGACAGGTGCAGATCCATCCAAGCTTGGACACAAACACCAGACGTACAATCACACAAATACAACAGCATAAACCAGATCTGAAGTTCCAAAGACTATGAGCAATCATTAAAACCTCCATTACTTTTGAATCAGTATTGATGATTGCTATTATGTGTATGTAAAATACAGGTAAGCAGACTTTCTCTTGCTATAACAGAAACATTGATGTCACCACAAAAAGCGTCACACTAACTGTAGCACACTGAAATTTACACTTTTAAGCTTTAATCAGGTACCCATAGATCTATTACATTCTGAAAATGATTTCCATGTTGAGATAGTGTCTAGTTTTAAGTGATGTGGAAAAACCTGCCGTGCTTTGTCTCTTTTTGCTTAGATTACTGTAACCCTGCACCCCTGCCCCAGTTAAAGTCCCTCTCTCAGCATAAAAAAGGCAGCTTCAAGTTTCACCAAAACAAAATGAGATAGACCACTTCACACCAACCTTAGCATAAACATTCAGAATTGATAAGGTTACGACTTCAACAAACACAATTTCGGCATTGGAAGTTAATGAGTGTAGTGTCAAATCATCAGCTTCGTTTTGGCTGTACACACATTTTGATTCAAAGCAAGGTTTACAGCTTTTATTTGACTTCAGCTTAACATATGACATCTTTCAAATCACTTCGTCATGATCAATTTAGAGACTTCAACAACTTTCTATTTTTGTTTCTGGCCTTGTTAACATTATTGGTTTTATATTTCCTATGTGCAGTTAGGGATTATTTTCTCTATTCAATTCTTTGAAATATGCTTTGGCTTTTTAGAACTGCTATAGAAATTAAAATCATCCACATGTGCACAGATAAATGTTTATTCTTGGATAAAGGCAAAGAGCTTTACAAAAAGCTCAAAACAAAATGGTAAAATAGTAATGAAAGTGTGTTCTGACTGAAAGTATAATTTAAAGAACTTCTATTAGATGGTCTCTTTAGTTCACTCTGATAGTTATCAGACACAGAAAAATGATCACTATCTGCTGGGAGGGGTGATTAAAACATTTCGCAACTCTCTACAGAACACGTTTAACATACCAGACAGTGTAACATACTATTTTAGTATATCTGTCCACTGAAACCCTGCAAATTTTGCTCACTCCTGTCTATTGACTCAAACAGCCTTTGCTCATTTATTAGCAGCTGCGCGGCCAATTATCTCCCTGCCCCCTTTCCTGTGTTCTAGCAGCAGCCTGGGCCACGCACAGGGGAGGAGAGGGAGGAGAGGGGAGGAGAGGGGAGAGAAGTAGAGAAGAAATGAGGAAGGGGCGGGCTCCTCTCCTCTGACATCGTCATAAAGGAATCCCCTGCACTGGGCCGGACCCGCCCACTCTCTTACTCTCACCCTGTCTGGCTCCCAGTCACACTCCCGTCCACAAACACTCCTGTCTGCACAGTCAAAGGAGAAACAGACCCAGAGAGAGAGAGATGAAGAGTGAGAGACACAGAGAAACACCGAGGGGGAGAGAAAGAGGGATTGACAGAGAAGGGAGGGGGACGACAACTGTGAAGCTCAACATCGAGTGTGACACTGGAGAGCTTGAGGAAAGTGAGATTGAGATTGAGAAAGAGGAAAGGAGTAAAAAACTGCTGTCTCAGGTAGGTGGAGCATCGCATCTGCCTCTTCTCAGAAGTTGATTGTTGCATTTTCACTATTTTATGACTTTATGACCTGACAAACCTATGCTTTTCTTTGACTTTGTATTTTTTGTCTTGAACCACTGGTCTTTCACAGAGAGGCACTTCACACTCACTTCACAGCAATTCCTGCAACCTGTTGATCAGGACAGACATTCACATAGAACGACTGTAAAGCGTGCCTGCTGTTCAAATGTGCTGTAATATTGCCACTGGAATATTGCCTTGATCTGAGGTCTGCCACTGTGGACCGGCTCTATTACAAAGGTCAGACGTAAATAGTTCCTTTGAATGGGATGGCTTAATTTCTGTCTGTCTTTCTGCCTGCCTGTCTGTGTGTTTGATTTAGGAATTATATCTCCACTCCTCAATGAATTACTGCATAATTGCTTTGCCTCTACCTGTTTGTCTGCCTTCCTTTCCAACTGTCTGCTTACAGTATGTCATCCATCTACCCTTGTGTGTCATCTATCAGTCTGTCAGTCGTCTGTCGCAGGGTGCTGCTGGCAGCACAGAGTGGGAATAGGGGTCATAAAAAGTTCTAGACAAGCAGCCGAGAGACGTAATGGTAGTGGTGTAGCAAGGCCGGAGCCGTTCAAACATTCCTCTCATTGTTCAGAGGCCCTGTAAGTCTGTGTGCTCCCAAACCTCCATGAAAGGAAGGGAATCCAGCAGCTACTGTAGCTAACTCATTTCAGAGGCGGTTGTCTGTCTTCCTGCTCGCCGTCCAGTCTGATTCCCCTCTGGGGATGTTGGTATAGACCAAATTGGGCAGAGGAAAGCAAAAATGACGCTGAAGCACAGAGGACAAGATAAGAATTTGTTAATTTAGCACCACGGGAGGGATCTGTTGCTTTGCTCTTTATGCGACTGACTGTGACTTAAGATAACCTCTGCGTCAAAAGACATGGGAAAAAGGGGAGAGAGAGGTGTTGTTATTCTGCCTTTTACACTGAGGAATCATTAGATTGGAAAACCTGACAGGGAAGGCCAAATGGTTGAATGGATAGAGGATTAGGTGGAGGAAAGAGGGAATAGGAGGAGGAGAGAAGGTGGGGATCCAGCCTTTACTTTGGTGGGGTGGCTGGTGGGTGGGTGGGTGTGCCCGGCAGAAATCAGTAGGAATGGGCCCAGGCTCAGGAAACCGTGGCGTAGTGGAATAAAAGTGTGTGTGTGTGTGTGTGTGTGTGTGTGTGTGTGTGTGTGTGTGGAGTTTCTGCATACATTTGTGCATGTGTGGCTCAGTGGCAGCAGGGCGGCTGTACACTAAGTACAGGGCTGGTAGTGGTAAGGGTGTTTGGCAAAGAATCAGGCTGAGGATAGGGTTACACGCATTGGGCTACAGGGAGCGGACCGTGGGTTTGGGCTGGGCTCTTCACTGCTGAGGCTAGCTTTACAGCCCGAAGAGACCGAGCTTTTCACTTCTTTTTTTTTTTTTTGTAAATCTGGAGCTGGAAATACTTTTTCATTCTCAGACTAATGTCCCACATGTGGTGCGTTCCATTGATTCCAGGCCAGCCAATGAACGTTCCCCTTTGATTCAGGAAAACTGCAACAGAGAAGGCCCATAGTAGTGCATAGTCCTTGCTTGAATGTCAGTGAATGTCACGGCCTCAGCAATAATTACGCCCTCACGCGAAGCAAATACAATCTTACTCACACACGCACACATATGCAGACACAAACATAGTCTGTCTGTTAGAGCCAGGGTGTGGTACTGCATAAGGTGCGTGGGTTCAAAGATCTACTAAAGAGGTATCTGATCAGTGGGATGTGTTCTGCATTTTCAGTTTTTTTGACAGCTTTGCAGATCTTATGGTAGGGTTAAGGAAAGTGGCTGGGCAGAACTAGCATCCACCCAACAGATTTTAGAGGCCTAGGCCTTTGAAAGTTAGGTTGTTCTGCTACTGAGTTTATAATTGCACAGATCAAAAACTGAAAACTTTGGAAAAAAATGGAATGTCATGTGAACTGAAGAAGAAATGCTGCCACAGTTTCTGCTGTGTCAGGCATCTTTCCTCGCTAGGCTCATCTCTCCACCTACAGTTACTTTTCCACGTTGTCTTACTCTGTAAGCCACACTCTGCACTTATCATGGCAAGGTGTAATGGATACGACAGCAATTATGAGAAGCAAATGTGGCATATTTATACTTTAAGAAGGGAATTCATACCTTATTGTAACCCTTGTGCTCAAATGTTGACATAATGTCTTGAACTAATGGATGTTAGACATATCGATTTCACATGAAGCCGTGGTTGGAAACAAACCGCCGTCTGTAAAATCCTCTGATGCAATGGAAAGATAAAAAATGACATTTGCTTCAGTTTGAACTGCACAATGGCAGGGCGCAGCCGGTCTCTAGGTGGCCCGGCTCACTGTATGCTCTGTGAAGCAGTTCACCAGAAGTGTGAATGATGTCAGATTGGTGTGTATTTGTAGTATTCCTGCTGAGACAGGGTGAGAACCAAGCTAACGCACATGCCATGTTTGCCCGGCAGCCCACTGACATAACTGTGTGTTTATTGATAGCGAGCATATTATGTGCAGAGAGGCAGATTGTGTATGGCATACAAGCATATACATTTCTTAGTGCATCTGTGTGTGTGTGTGCGTGTGTGTGTGTGTGTGTATGTGTGCGCGCGCGTGCGTCCAAGGGCATAGAGAGAGACAGAGAGAAGATATGTGTTGAAACAACAAGGGGTTGAGATCCAGCTGTCTCAACAGAGGCTTTTCCACTTAACTGTGTGCCCTTGTGTAAACGTCAATGTCAATTCTGAATACTTGCTGAAGGGGAGAGACACTCTGAGAAAATATCCAGTGGCCACGTCTACACTTGGACCTCCATACGTCGTGTGCGTGAATATAAACTTGGTAGAACACACACTTCGCATAAAGTGCAAACCCTAAAACCATCAAAGCACCCACACATAAGGCCGTAATCCATGAAGACACTCTCTAAAAACATTTTGACTTTACAAGGGTGCATCTGCTGGCGATTGACATTCAGCGATACACATTTTGTTATTCTACGTCTCCATCAGGATGCAACACGTTGGCACAATTATGAGCTGCCAACAAGTTGCAGCCCACATGGCAGAACCTTATGATTATTCCTAACCAGAATAAACACCCAATTTGAGTAGAGTGTAACAACAGGATTGCCTGGCTCCGCTGTAGGACTCGAAAAAACAAGACAGGCCAAATGCTAAAAGGGAGACATGTTGAGATCCTCACAGCGAGCGTTTGAGGTGAGGTGTTGGACAGCGTGCGTCAACCAGAATGCCGTCATTACAGGGGAAGGGAAGAAATGAGCTCATAGACATTAATGGCTGCGGGTTCGACGGGGGGAACGCAAAGGGTAAGAGAGAAACCGATGGAAAAGATGAAAAGGCAGAGAAAATAACACATGAGATGAACCACTGCCAGATGAAAGGATGGCGGGCTAGAGGGCTTTAGGTTGATGAAGGAGAGGAGTTAAAGAGGAGTTAGCACACCGTCTTTGATGGGTGCTGGGACCTTAAGCGGCCTACTTTCTTGAGAGGTCTTATTGTGACCATGTGGAGACTCATAAAAACAAAACTGAAATTAAGTAGACGCTTACAACTAAAATCCAACACAAAATATGTCAAGATTCATTTTTATGTAGATATTTTAGTTTTCAATGAACTGAGTGACAAAAAAAAAAACCTCTTTTGAAAATAATACCTCTGATAGCTCTAAGATTACACTAATCTAGCTGGGGCCTCAAAAATGCCCCTCCGTACTGTAATTATTCATAAAAGATAGCAGACAGGGGAAGAAACAACGGTTCCCAGTTGCACCAAAATCATAGTGTGCTTTGTGCGGTTATAATTTGGTGTTATTGGTTGATTGGACCACAGACTGAGAGAAAGAACATTGGCCTGAAGGAAACTAGAAAGCATCTGCACATGAAACAGGGTTTTCCTTTTGTGTCAGGTTCAAGGCTGATTTTAAGATTTGCTTTAAGGCTGGAATACAAATGGCTTGGTTGAGTAGCATTAAAAGTATTCAACTTTCTTAAATAATATGAATAATTTAGCGCTACTTTGGGAATCTCTTTCCAAACTCTCAAACCAGACATGGCTGCAGCCAATTTGTGACAACAATGATACAGCGTTAGTGAGTTCACTGTGTCCCTGGCAAAGCTCTCCAGCAGGCCCACACTGACAACAGACAGACGGCTAAACTTATTTAGAGTCGGGAGTTCCCCAAAAGTGTCCCACTGACTCATACCTTGTACATGGTGGAATATTTATGCTGCTGAAAATAAAGAGACTTCAGGAGGATGGCAAGAAAAAGCAATCAGCGTGGATCTGGAGCGTGGACTGGCATTCAGTTATTTAAATATGTCCTATCCAAACAAGTAAAATTCAACAAAAAGGAATTCAGAGTAATAAGTTCTGCTCCGGTTGTAATGAGTGTATGTGCTTGTCCTTCTTAGGTCACATGAAACATTATCAGATATCATTTGACAGACAGTAATGAGAAGCAAGAACATGTAAATACAGTATCAGTTTCTTGACACAACATGAAAATTCCTGACAATTTCTGAAGAGGTTTAGCAGTAGCTTAGCAGCAGAGGAAACACAGCCCAGTGCGCTCCTGCCCTTTTTTTTGTTTGTTTGTTTGTTTCCACACAAGGCACAGATAAAGCGGCAGAAGTGGAACAGAGCGGAACAAACGTCTTTAAAGGGAGTACCACTTGACTGGCCACTTCCTTCTAACCTAATTCTCCATTCTGTCATCGAAAAGCTATTTTTATAAGAGGCCACGGGAAGTCTGGGAGTTGACAAGAACCATGCACATACAGGACACACAGTGCTGAGAAGGCACAGTGACTGTGACCTGTGAATGACAAAGATGTAGCTCATTGGATTACTGTGAGAATTCAGTCTCTCACACAGAGGTATAAATGTGGGATAGAGGTAACGGGCAACAATAAGATGGCAGCATTCGGTAGCCTTTTAGAGGTGACAGTGATTAAGGAGGCCTATTATGGTGTTTATTTGTTTTGTTTTGCATGCTTTGAAGTCTCCCTCTCACCATAAACTGTCTAGTTGTCTCTGTTGGCCAGGGGAATTCCTGGCAGAGTGATTTTTGAGACTACAGGACTGAATCACATTGCCAGGGATTTCCAATGGCTGACATGAAGAAAGCAAGTTCTTTTTCTCACAAACGCAGACACACACACAAACACTAATTTGCTAACTCACACACAGTCACGCCCATGTTTCTAATTTGCATACTCGCACACAAACACACCCATCTCTTTCCCTGTCACGAACAGACGTTCGTATGACCTGGCTGTGCGGCAGCAGGACTTAACCCACATGTGAACAGTGAGTGTCTGCTATGTTCACAGTGGTTAAGTTCTGCCGCCACAGGGCTGCAGCCTGCAGGGGGAGAGTAAAGGTCAGGGAGGGGCGGCACTGCTTCAAACCACTGCTCTTCACATCAACATCAGACTTCTGACGAGCATGATCTCCTGCAAAAACCTGCTCACCTCTGCTGAATGGAGCCATTTTGCATCCTCTAAAATTCTAACTAAACTCTTTATATATAAAGTGGGTTTCCATCCACCTGTTTTTTATGAGCATTTTAACTTTCAATGAGGAGACTGTAACCATCCTCAAATCACATGCAACAAACACAAATGCCACATTTTCCTGACTGGACAATTAATGCCACGACTGCCCAAATCCTAATATTTGTTTAGTAGATGGAAACACGCATAAAAGTGCATTTTCTTTTGCAGATTTTCTGGAAATTGGGTAAAAATCTGTACTCAATTCAATTGGAAACTTGACTACAGTGTAGCTCAGTGACATTTAACATGTGAACACTATAAAAAAGCACTCTCTTTTTAAAACAGCCTGATGTCAATAAAGAGGCAAAAACGTGCTTCTCATTTGCTAGACTGATTCTTGGACCTTCTTTTTATGGTCCCACCATACTTGAGACTCACACCTAATCACTTCTACCGTGACAATGTGTTAGGTCGAGTCCGTTTGTGGTTCACGGATGACTCATTTTTGAGTTGTGAAACTAAAAATGTGGCCAAGATGAGTGTATGGAAGCAGGTATCACGGTATATAGGCTTCTGGTAATTACTAGTAATCTGTTGAATTAGCTGAAATTGTGTGGCTTCAGTGTCAGTGTTAAATGTCAGCTGTCTTGTTAGTGTTGAGGGCTGCACCTGTTCTTGTAGGGCGAGCAGTACGTCACCTTATACCGTCATTTGTATCACCGGCTATCATTGTCTCTCAGGGGGTAGCGAGTGTGGGACTTTGCATTCATATTTTCTTTTTTCTTCCACTTGTTGATTTCTGCATGAGCGTCAGTGTCTGTTTGTTTGACTTGTGTGTGTGTGTTGTCTGACTTTCCTGTATGTGTGTGTGTGTGTCTGTCTGTCCCCCTGCTGGGTCGGTCTCCTGTGCCTGCTGTGCTGATAATCAGTGTGTGACGTTGGCTGGCTCAGTTCAGCAGGAACAGGGGACTGGTCTCATTTCCACACACACAGTACACACACACACACACACACACACACACACTGTGCACTTTAATACCACTATAATAACTGTAGCCTGTTATGTCGCCTTTTAGTCTGGATGTGTACATGCATTTTTAAATAAATCTATTTTGAAATAACTGACAACATTGTTAAAGTCAATTTTTGTGTTAAACAGTGATTTGTCTCGCTGAATTCCTAGCTGCAAAATTTTTGTACATTCTGTAATGAAACACTTTACTTGGATTTATGTCTTCTGTCTCATATTATGCACCATTAAAATATACAATTTTCATGAAACCATTTAAACTATATAATTCATGTGAAAATTTAAATTTAATTAGACTTTGAAATGTGTACCATTTGTAATAAAATATTTTTCCATAAGATCTGCTGTAAGTTTTGCTTTTGAGTTTTTGATGATTTAAATTCAAAATGGCTTTGTGTCGTTTTTGTTTATTGTGTCTATTATTGTGTTGTTGACACCATGTTTGTAAAAAAAAAAAATTAAATACATGAGGGCCAGAGATTTCTTCAAATGTGCCTTTGCTTTTAAAACCAAAATGTATAAAATAAATATAAAGTTGATATTACTGTGTGTGTTTTCAACAACATTAAAGCTTTTTGAAAAACAGTATATGTCTCTTGTGTTTTTTCTGAAAAAGTATAAATATTCCTTTTCGTCCTTTACCTTTCTCCATCACTTTTTTCTTCTCCTCTTGGATTCGGTCAGGAACAGAAAATCAAATGCCAGTTTTCATTCCAAACAGAGAGAACACCAAGAGATTTCCCTGACAAACCGTAGTACCTCCCCTCGCTTGTGTTCATCAGTGTAATACGCTGACTTTTGTCATCGGCTGGAATGAAAGTCTCCATACTCTCATGGCACCTGGTTGCCTATTCTCAACCTAAATCTATGATTGATCAAAATCAAATGTTATGATGCGTTGCTTTGGTTAGGTCACGGTAGTTATGCAGCATTACCTTTATGTCTCTTATGAACTCTGCACTGTCTCACACTTTTTTCCACACATTTGCATATCTGAAGGTTTTGCTGAAATGTTGACTATGGAGAAAAAAAAAAATCATGAAACTGAAAGATTGTTATCAAGTTTCATGATACCATATTACTGTCAATAAAAAACAGAAAATGCACACCTATTCTAGAGAGGTAAGCTGCACACTAATTTTTCTCATCCATTGATAAAAGACTGACATTCATTCAAATTACAGAAATAATTCAAAAATACAAATCAATGTCTACAAAAATAATGCTTCACTTCAATATTAAAGGTAAAATGAAAGTAATTAAAAATCTTTAAAATCATATTTTGTAATTTTTGCTTAATTTTTTGATATGGTATCTTTATTTCTCACATAGTGACTTTAACTTTAAATAAATGTACTGGAGTGTGCAGGGCGTCCATGTTGCTAGCATGCTTACCTCATTGCTTGAAATCTGTATCTTTGTAACATGAGCATCATTTCCTTTACAGCGAACCCACAAGAGATATGAAAAAATTGCTATCATTACTTTACCTCCTCTGACATTAGTTTAATCTTTAAGCTGCACCACAACGTCATGTGACAGGTCACACTTTCTGTACATTGGAGTGGAACACTTTTAAACTGTCCTTACCCCACATAAACGGTAAAGGACGCTAAGCCTGACTTCTGATTTTGTCAATTTAATAAAGCAGGACAGGAAGATAAAACAGCCTACATGACAAAATTAAACAGGCATCTATAAAAGTTGACAAATCTTAAATCATTATCACTGAAATTATTATTGTAGGACAGTTCTACTTTGTAAAAAAAAAAAAAAAAAAAAGCATTGTTTCAGAATTTATAGCCTACTCACAAATACAGAAATAGAAGAAGAATAAGATAGAAGATATACTTGATTTAATCCCACGAGGGGAAACTCAATGTTTACTACATAAATAAATAAATAAATAAAACTACAGTAACCCATATTTACATGCAAAGTTATTTCACCCAACTCGTTTGTGTGCCTTTTTGATTTAAAGTCTCACTGTAAAACACTGAACATAATAATCCCGAAACATGTTTCATGGTCTACAGACAAATAAGCCTGCTGTGTGAAAACCCCACATCACCACTTACTTTCTTCTCAGCTTGTCTCTACGTTACATAGACCTGCAGTTATGTGACTGTAAATAATAATATATTCACTGTATGTAGAGGTGAATATGGACTGCAGAGGGTTTACAGTCAGAAAGGTAAAGGGTAAACCTGTCACCGTGCATCCTCTTTGTTTCCCAGTCACCAGGGTGACCAGTGATAGTGGTTAAGCTATGATTAGGATATAACAAATTTGATGTAAAACGGTGACACCGCAGTTAGCTGTTGCCGGATGTTTGTCCTTGCTGCGTGGTTAATATAGCAACCCTGGCATACGGCCGTCATCATCCACAGCCAGCTGCGTCAGAAGAGGAGGCGGCGGTTCAACTGACAACTTCCTGTTTCTGAGAAAGTAGCGAAACGCACCTTTATCACTGGTCTTTTTCTCCTCCATTTGTCAACGTCTTCGCCTGCCTTCTATACATTTATTGCTTTATTGTACGCCTTCTATATCTGAATGTTTATCTTTCTTTCACCATCGGCCCCTCCTCGCCCTGTAAATGTCTCTATTCCTCCCTCCTTTACACCCACGCACTTTACACTCCCTCACCTGCCACTAAAGAGGTGGGAGTTCCTATGGTAACATAACAGGTAAACACAGGTGGAGATAAGGAGGAGGACGATGCAACGGGTTAGATTAGGCTCAATACATACGGGGGTTAGCAGGTAGGATGCCTGATACTCTCAAATTGATGATGAAAGATGATATTTTTACTACAAAAACGCATTGGGGTTGTCTTATTACCGAGGTTTAATTTTAGCGTATTTTAAGGAGAATATTAACTGAAAATATAAATTAGGTCTACTTTTTTTTGTACCCTTAAAAAGGTTTGCACTAGCCTGCTTTAATTCTCCCTGAGCAGTGTCTGCAGGTTTTCCGTTAAGGCTGCATAACAGCTAACAAACAACAAACTTGGCTGTGTCTGTCAAATCGCCCCCTTGTTCAATCATTCACTAGGGGAGACCGGGGTCCAGTTTCTCAAATCAGGAACAAGTTACCAATCACCTGATTCACTCTTCTGCTACTGCTTATATTAGCTATGTGAACAAAATTTTCAACATGGTTAAATGCTAAAACAAATTGTACAGATAGAAAGAGCTTGAAATATCCTTTAAAATGATACCAAGACCATGTTTATAGGTTCAATAATTGCTGAACACTGGTCATTTGACAGCCAAAAGTAGTCACTTTATTTTGTCCTCTGTTTTCCACTGAAGTCAAAGCAAAAGATGTGACCCTGCGGCACAGCTAAAGCACACTCTACTGGCTGCTTCTTACGTTGTTAGCCAATGGAAACAGATTCTGCGGGCAATAAAACTCCCAAGGTCGTCGTTCAGATTCATTGAAAATTCGTTCACTTGTAGTTTAGCAACTAAACTAAATGTCTATTACAGTTTAAAGAATGTTTTTACTCACTTTCAGCAAAAAACGAGACAATTTTGTGACCGACAAACTTTGACTTGCTCAAAATGCCAGTATTTCAACGGGAAAGACGGAGACTTGAAACGAGGAGGTATCTATGGTTTTTCTGGTGGTGTAATCAATCAGAACCCGGAAGTTCCACAAAAAACAAGCCAACAGGAGCAATTATTTTCATAACATTGCAAGTTGTCAGGGAAAATCCCGAGTTACGTCTGTTGGAACCAAGACAGCAGCCGCGATGGTGGAGATAGTCACGTACCTATTATATCTCTGAAGTCGGAGCTCGGGGATTGGATCGATGTCATATCCGTTAAAAAAAAAAGGAAAACCTGAGTCAGATGTATTTCATTTGCCACCAAAACGGCAGTCCACAAACCAACGGGTGACGTCACGATGTCTACGTGCATTTCTTATATACAGTCTATGTTTGCCACACAAGGTTGGACAACAAGATGGCTGTGTTGTTGTAGCAACAGCAACCATTGTTGTTGTTAGCAACATTGACTTAGCCAAGTTGATAAACACAGTATTTCACACATAACATTATCGTAGCAACACGCCTATGGGCAACGGTAAGACAGTAGGCTACTGTGTATGAGACTTACTAACTTGGATACAAAAATGAAGTGCTAGAAAAACTTCAAAACCACAGCTTTTACTGACAATAGATGGTCTTCGCAGCCATCTTGCTTTCGGAACGCTGGGTCCTCTGAGTTTGTCCAGTTGATCAGTAGGAACTACGACATCGGGGGGCGTTCCATAGCTGTTTCTCAATCTGCATTCTTGTCTGTACTTGTGTTCTAGTGAAACGTCATTAGTCACAGCCCAAGTACTCTTCCAATTCAAAAGTCTGCATCTAGCCAAGTACAGTCAAATACCCGGATGTGTTCTCGCTCTGCCCGTTGTAGGCTACCGAGCCTGCATCGGTGGTGACTTGTGGACTTCGGATAGCTAGATATCCCAGAATGCATTTCGCCGTCAAAAAGCAGAAATTTCGGGGGAGGAAATTCACAACTGTAAGTTATAATACTGCTGTTATTGTGTCACGAAGTGTTTTATGGGAGAATATAGTTGTTTAAACTCCAAATATGTGGTCAATTTCTCAAGACAGAGCTGATTTGAAAATTTGCTATGACGTTTTCGGAGGTGTGATGTCCAGCCCGCTAACGGGTCTGGCCATCATCAAGTCCGCTGTTCCAATTGCTGAATGACTGACCGTTCCTGGGAGTTTGTACTGAACTTGCCAAGCCCGAGCTTTAAAGTCAAAACTTCGCAAACTCTGTATTGAGAAAAAGCTCATTTGTCACTTTCGGTCTCAGAACTTGGAATATACTTCGGAAAACGAGTTCCGAGTACAAATGGAACGCACCATTAACATGCTTAGTTTACAAATTATTCCACATGGGGAAAAAGTAGCACCCTGTAGCAGACATTGACAATAATGTTTAATTGTTGTATTATTACATTCAAATGTTAGTGCAAGACCTGTTGGCTTCTCTGTGGGCCCATGAGGTCCTGCACTACAGGAGTGCCATATGTCGGTCACCACTGTGAGGATGGTGCAAGACAAACAAACAAAAACACACACACACACACACAAATAATCAGTTGGTGCACATTTGCACATTTTGTTAAATTGTATTATAATGTTAACTACCATGTCACCACTATGACTGACAGTTGGATCACCCTTACACACACACACACACACAAATTAACGTGTTGAATAAAAAGCTTTTAAAATAAATTTTTCTAATATTCCTTATTACATGTTACATTTTACTCTGGCATATGTTACAACTAATCCTGACTATGGGGTGAATAGTAACATTTCACTCCTTGTGTTTGAGACTAAACCATGCATTTTCTGTCTGAGTTGTAGAGATAAAAAAATTTTATAGCAGACACATGCAACAAGTTTGTATCACATTTTGAACGCACTGGCTTAAAAGAGCTCCGAGATACAGACAGAAATGTCAAAAATGTTACAACCATCCCAGGTCTCCCCTACTCCCTATCCAATGGTCACTCGATAGCGAGCACTATTCAGATTTCATCATCACTGACAGTGCACATGCCTGTAGTGCACTATATAGTAAATAGGAAGTGGTTTTGGACACAGCTCTTCACCAATACGGTAGAGCAGACTGTAAGCAGCCTGAGAGGCAAAGCCCAGGGCCAATAGTCATCAAGGCTGCTTGTTAAGTTGCTGTGAGCTAACCGAAGGTGACTCAGACAAATATATCAGCATTTTTATCAGCACTTCTCTTCTGTTATCTGGAATAGGGAGGTTTAACATTATGAGGCCACTATTCAGAGACTTTAATGAAAAAAAATGAACCTGAAACAATATGTGTGTGGGGAACATAGACAGGATTTTGATATAAATATGCAACTGTGCACAAATCTATCCGCTGTGTATTTCCTTTCTGTTCCCCCCACTCCTCACAGATTCACCCCACCCTGCAGCTGTGCAGAAGGTCAGCTCTCCCTCGTCTTTTCCTTCTTCTTTCTCCCTCTCTGTCTGGCCCTTTGGTTTTCAGCATAAAAAAAAGCTGCCAATCTGTCCGGGAGAAGACATAATTGCCATTATGACTGCTGCGGCCCTGCACATCACACACAGTGTACCGATTGTTCCACAGAGGAAGAGGGGGCAAACACTGTCTGCTCTGTGCAGACACCACACAATATTATCGTAGCGTGACTACAGCTCATCAACACACACACAGTCTCTCAATCGGAGACTCTCAGTCTCCTTGTAATCTTTCCATTAAGCACAGAACAAACATAACTTTCTATAGGCCTGAAAATCCATACACCACTACCCTTTAAAAAAATCTTTTAACTGTCAAGCCCTGGGTAAACACACACTCACACAGTGCCACCGCCAATAGGAAATGATAGAAAGACTGAATGGAAAAGCAGTTTGTACAAAGACAGGAACGCCCAATTTGTGGGTGTGTGTGTGTGTGTGTGTGCGTGACACATGGGGCCGAGGTTTAGGGAAAGTTGACCTTATCCCAGTTCCAATTCCACTTCTCCATCTGTTTCCAAAAAAGAAAAGGTCACCATTCCCACTAAAAAAAAAAAGACACTCTGACACTTAAAACAACCCTAGGGAGAAAATCAGGCTTCAGTAAAGATGCTATATACACATTTGATACCAAAACTACCCACTGCAAAGCCTGTAAATATAACTGGGATATGAATGTAACAGTGACTGGGTGTAAAGGATATGGGAGCAGTGATTAGCCAGAGGAAATATCCACTTCCACCATAGCAAACTGATGTTTTGTGATGGGAAAAAGTCTTTATCATCGTTACCAGATTGCATGGTTGATTCTGCTGACAGAAGAAAGGGAAGGAGCTGAGAGTCCCACTTTCTGAGCAAGTGCTAACCACACGTGCATAAGTTGTGATGCTCTTATGAGCCCCTCGGGGGATTCGATGGTGAGGATCTCACAAGGTGACTGGAGGCGCTCACCAGACATCATTTAAGCTCTGAAGCCACATTCGCCACTGGTTTGTTACAGAAATGTCAAAAGGGTGGAAGCTGAATCAAGAGTTTACAGAAGGATGTTTGGGTTTCTAAATTACAGAAACAGGTTTAAAAATGTAAGTAAATATTTTTTATGATGCCTAATGCAACACCGCTATGATCTCACTAATTAACATATAATTGAATTTACACATTTCCTACAATGTCAACAAAAACTGAACATTATAAAAAAATCATAAAGGTAGAGCTACAGTACTGAATTGTAATAGATTGTATAGGTTCCTAATAAAGTGGCCACTGAGTGTACCTCTCAAGTTGTTACACTGACAACAGCAACACAAGTGGCTCACTTGTGTGTTCCTGGACATATTTCAAATGCAACTGAAGAGCTTTAAACTTTATTTAATATTCTAAATATTAATTTTCATTACAGATCAGCACTAAGGTCTTGCGTGCCATGTAATACAAAAAAAATGTGTATATCCTTTTATACAACAAAGATCACAAACAGTCATGTGAAATAAAGTGGACCCCTTGTGGCCCTCTCACACAAACCTACTGCACAAAGACTATTTGTAACTAAAACCCCATTTAATACAGGAAGAAAGGATTCATTTATCATTTATTAGGCTATACAGGCACATCTGTAAAAGTTAGACAGAGGTTTGGTTAATATAAAAACTGTGAAGCAAAATAGTCATTTTCAAGTCATGTGACTGTGTCAAGCCACTACTACAGCGAAATAAATTAAAACTCTTGGCTAAATAACAATACCTCATGAGTGTGCATCTCTCTCAGACACACACACATACACATACACATACACACACACACACACACACGCTCACTAGACAGACTCTTTGGTACATGCAATAGCATGCTCTCCATGCTATTTCAGCTGTCTGAATAGGCAAGGGAAAAAACTGTACTTGTTTTAACAAGTAAATATTGTTATGCTGCAATTAAATATTCAACAGAAATGTTTAGAAGATCAGACTTCTATCTGCACCTGGTCAAGCAATGGAAGAACTAGAGGAACAAAGGTGGTTGTTGTTTCTAACAGAGCATTTAAGGAGGCAAACGTTTAATCTGTTTTCTTGCCGGCAGTCAGCTTGTCAGCGTGGAGAGCGAAGGTCTCTGCCACCATCAGAGGGAAGACTAAAGAGGCATCTGCATACACCTGGGAACAAAGAACGGAGCAGTTTATCACTTTTCTGTTTTGTATGTCTGTTACACACCACTTAACTGGACCCAGTCTCTGGTTTATATATTTATGTTTTGGTGCGTTGATGCTGCAGCCCTTGGATTAAACAGTGTGCAGACACTGACACCTTGAGGACAAAGCGGGGACCACAGCTCCTGGTGACCAATCAAACCATTTGTTAGATACATCTGTTTAATTTCCAGCTTCAAGGGGCCGGCTAGCTATTACTCAGCCTCCACGCATGGATAATGCATGAAGTCCAGTAAGTTGCGAGGTGGGGTCTCCATGGATCAGACAAGTTAGTCGAGCACATCACACAGATGCTCGATTGGAGTAAGATCATGGATATTTGGTGGCCAAGTCAACACCCTGAACTTGTTGTGTTCCTCAAACCATTCCTGAACCATTTTTGTTTTGTGGCAGGGTGCATTACCCAGCTAAAGGAGGCCGCTACCGCCAGGGAATACCTTTTCCATGAAAGGATGTACATAGTCTGCAACAATGCTTAGGTAGGTGGCAGGACCACAGTGCATCCTGGTGCCATGTGTGGGCACCCTCACTGGTCTGTGGCTACGCAGTCCCATATGCAACAAACTGGGTTGCACTCTGTGCTCTGACACCTTACTATCAGAACCAGCATTTACTTTTTCAGCAATTTCACATACAGTAACTTGTCTGTTGGATCGGACCACATCAGCAAGCCTTCGCTCAACACATGCATCAACGAGCCTTTGCTGCACCTGAACCTGTCGCCAGTTCACCGCTTTTCCATCTTTGGTTAGGTACAGACCACTGAAGACCGGGAACGCCCCACAAGAACTGCAGTTTTGGAGATGCTCTATTCCAGTCGTCTAGCCATCACAATTTGGCCCTTGTCAAAGTTGCTCAAATCCTTACACCCGACCATTCTACCAACGTCTAACACATCAACTTTGAGGACAAAATGTTCACTTGCTGCCTGATATATCCCACCCACTGACAGGTGCCATGGTAACTGGAAAATTAAGTGTTTTTCACCTGTCAGTGGTCATAATGTTAGCTGATCAGTGTTAATGAAATAACTCAGTGAAGCAGAAGAAGGGAAGCCATCTCACAATAACTTTCAATAAAAGGGTATCGGGGAGTATAATTGTGATAAATTGAACATAATGTTGACATTAGTCTTGGACTGGTCATGGGTATTGCTGGGATAAATAACGGTACCTTAACAGGTTTGGCATCCATTCTGATCTTGCCCCAGGATACGGCCTCATCAGGTCTGGCCCCAGAGTCAGAACCATCGAATTCCTGGCCCGTGTTCACAAACACAGCGTAGTCAGCTCCGTTCCTCTGGAAGGAGATACAGCGCGTCATAAGAGGAAACTGGTTTTGCATGTTTTTGTATTTGAGGAGGTTTGCTTTGCTGACTGCTGTGTTCTGCCTTATGTATACAGACAGTGGCTGTACTGTATGACAGTCAACTAGGTCCATTTATAATGAGAGATTACTATCCACAACCAATACAGGCATATCTAAATCTAGAGTGGACACCAATACTTTTAAGTTAATAAAAAAGAAGTACTTATTCATTAAAACGTGTGAGTGACCCTGTGTAAATGTTGTACTATTATTCATTTTATTAATAAAGCATTACCATGTAAAGTAAAGTAAAACTTACTATTATAGTTGAAAAGTGGATTATTGTAACTGTTACATCATATATATAAAAATATACTATCTGAACAGTAACAATGCATTTTACGTTATAAACACATCATAGTATTTGCATGTACAATCTTGATCTAACTTGTAGTGCAAAATAAGTATGAAGTAGCATGAAATGGAAATACTTCAATGAAGTACATTTCACCACTGAAGCCACCTTCATTTCTCAAACCTTTGCCGAAGTGTACACCTGATGATAAGTCATGTATGAGTAACAGGAAGTAAAAAATAAAGATCCCATGAAGTTAGTTACCATAAGATTAGCATTAGCTATATGATGTTTGACCAGCCCTCCTCCCAGGATGATCATTCCCGTCCTTTTGGCAAACACCGCCTGGCCGTTCAACCTGCGAATATCTGGGGGGGGGGGGGGGGGGGGGGGGGGGGCATTCATGATATGAACATCAGATGACAGCTGACATCAGATGACAGCTGTGGCGATCCTGTTCTGTAGCAGTTACGTTGCTTTTACCTTCCACTATGTCCAAAACCAGGCCAGGGTTCTTAAAAGAGTGGAAGTAGATCATGTCGCCCAGAGAGCCGTCTGTCAGAGCAGGACTGAACACTGGAATGTTATTCTGAAACAGAACATAACACCACATTTACTGATAAATACATACAAATAAAACAGGGTTAGCAAGGTCAAGAAGCAGGATGAAGTTCAATCAACAGTTTCCAATTGCCTTCTAGTACAACTTCTAGTCTACTGATTTCACTGGTGCTAATGAGCCCACCAACCAAAGACACTACAGTTCATTCTTAATCCATATACATCGGATAACATTTTTGAAATGATGACTTGTACTATGGTTGCAAGTAAATTGACTTTAAACTTATTTTGACAAACTTCCCTCACAAACTCACTAATGACGACTTAATGTTTCTTGTCCTTTTGTTTCCTTTGTGATGTAATACACTCCCAATATAAACCAGGACTCACCTTGTACGCCCAGTAGTAGACAGACTCTGTATTATTGATCTCCTTGCCAAGACGATGGATCATTTTGGAGGGAGTCCAATGTGTGCCCTGATATAAGAAAGGTCAAAGATCACATGACGTAGAGAATATTGTAAAAGACAAGTTAGGAACATCCTGACTGCGCAACTTTGTGGAAAACGTGTTTTTCTGTGTCCCCGTCAGGCTAAAAGCCAATTCAGACTGCATCGAATCTACATTGTTGTCACGTACCCTACGCTGTAGCTTGATGCGCACAATCCCAGAAATGTAACTACTCGACGCGGTGACAGCAAGAACTGCCATTGGTCAGCTTGGTAGCATTGCATTTCTGGTTTGTCCTTCTTCTACCTCAACCGGTTCAAGTGTCATACATACCATCTCCTCCAACGCCTCCTCGTTTTTGCATTTTAATAATTTTACTAAAAGAAACTGCTGTTTAGTTTCAGTCGCCATTGCAGACACCAATGCACAATAAAATGCTCATAACGGCACGTATTCTCAACGTTGAAGTATAAACTGACCTTTACAAGTACTGCTATTTCATACTACAGGTTCCAACTGTGCCGGGTGCAAAACAAACAATATCCCAACCACTCAGAGAGACCCACCTCTGTGTTCTGCTCCAGTAACATCTGGTCCAGGATGGGCATCAACCAGTCTTCAAACTTACAGTAGTTGTCATTGGGCACCAACAGATTCCCTATCCTACATCCAGCAATGACAAAGGAGGAGGGTAAGACAAAGGGGATGAACAGGGACCAGACATAAATAGGGATAAACATAAACAGAGGTGTCCGGGGGGGTCTGGAAATCAGTCATTATCTGGTGTGACCACCATTTGGCTCACGCAGTGCAACACATCTCCTTCGCATAGAGTTGATCAGGTTGTTGATTGTGGCCTGTCGAGTGTTGGTCCACTTGTCGTCAATGGCTGTGCGAAGAAGTGGCAGTCAGGTCAAGACTTTTGGAGATGGCTTATGGTAGAGAAATGAACATTCAATTCACAGGCAACAGCTCTGGTGGACATTCCTGCAGTCAGCATGCCAATTTCACGCTCCCTCAAAACTTGCGACATCTGTGACATTGTGCTGTGTGATGGAACTGCACATTTTCGAGTGGCCTTTTATTGTAGCCAGGCTAAGGGACACCTGTGCAATACCCATGCTGTCTGATCAGCATCTTGATGCCACCTGTGAGGTGGTGGATTATCTCGGCAAAGGAGAAGTGCTCACTAACACAGATTTGGACAGATTTGTGAGCAATATTTGAGTGAAAGAGGCCTTTTGTGTACATAGAGAAAGTCTTAGATCTTTGAGTTCAGCTCATGATGAATGGGGGCACAAACAAGAGTTTTGCGTTTATAATTTTGTTCAGTGTATAAGCTAGCTACTTTTAAGACGAATATCTGCCTGCTAAACACCTTCACCATGTCCTCTTTCATTTTGAGTACACTGCTTGTCTGCTACTGATTAGGTTATTGTGAGATATAGTTCAGTTAATAAAGCAGGGAAGGGTAAGGCTGGTCCAAGACTGATGTTAAAGGTATTGCTACTGACATTCACTTACTTAGAGTAGACACATTCTTTGCCGAGAGTTAGATGAGAAGATGTCATGTCTGTCTGGTAAATATGACTACAGCCAGTAAGCTTGGCTTGACACAAAGACTGGAAAAAAGAGGAAACAGCTTGCCTGGCTCTGTCTAAAGGAAACAAAATCCTCCTAACGGCATCTCTAAAGCTCAGTGATTAGAATGTTATATTTCACTAGTTTAAAATAAAGTTTAAAAAAAAAAAAAAGACAATTCACATTTTATTATTTATTACTGTGATGGACTGTTTTTGGCCGGGATCAGTTGCCAGTCAACCAGCAGAGATTTCAGGAAGTTACTGGTTGTGGCCAGGAACTAGTACAGCATATAACCCCACCTAACACTGTGAATCTGTCATTTTTGCACGATTAACAAACGAGATATGACATGTTAATTGGTGATCTTTGGTGCTGGTAGCTGGATTTTGTTAGCTTTGGACAGAGCCAAGTTTCTTCCCCGTTTTCAGACTTTGAGCTAAGCTAAGGTTTCTGGCTAGAAATTTACCATACAGACACCAGAGTGGTATCGATCTTCTCAACCAACTCTCAGTAAGAAAATTAATGCATGTATTTCCCAAAATGTCAAACGATTTCTTTAAAGCTCGGTGTAAAATGCCACCTTTATGGCAGCCATCAGCATCGTTCTGAGGATGTGAACGTGGTGTATTATATCAGTAGTTACCAACCTGTTGATGCCCCTCTGGCGGAGGTCCTTGCCAGGCAGGCTGAAGTCTCCCAAGTACGTGTGAGCCAGACACTTGATTAAATCCTCCTCTATGCCTCCAGCTGTGGTTACAATCACATCCACCTAACACAGTAGTAAGACAGACTCTGATAAACTAGTCACAAGCCAGGCTTGATTGTTTTAGATGTTAACTCTGACATATTAAGGTACCTGGATAATTGCGACAAGTGTATAAATTTGTACCATTTTGTGCTCTGCCAGGTAACGGATGCTCTCTCTGACTCCAGAGCTGATGAGGTTGGAGGTGTATCCCAGGAAGATGGTGCAGCCTAACTTGCGGGGGGATTCACCAGACTCATGACACTCATTTCCTTCATCTGCCTCCACTGGCTCCAGACGCTTCTCTATCTGTGTGGCGTGGAGTCATCAGACAATAATGGTCAACATTCACTCCCCTGTCTCTCCCCACATTTCCTGTCTCTCTGCACTGACTATAAAAGCAAAAATGTCAAAAGAACAATTATAAAGAAAAAATCATTACAGCAAGGTGCATGTTTCTGGTTTGTTGTTATTGTATTTTTGTGTCGTTGTGCTCAATTGTACTGGGGTAGAGGAAGAAATCTCAGAGACAAATAACTCAAAAATATCTCATCTGCATGGCTAACAGAGGTAAATAAGTAAATAGTTTTTTGTAAGATACAAAATGCTACACAGGAATCACTCTCACCATGTGATTGATCTCCTGGATGGCCAAGCCCATTCTGCTGGCCTGGAAGCCTGTGGTGAGGTAGGACTTTAGCACCGCCTGGAGATCAACCCCCTGGTTGAAGTCGTAGCCTCTGATCTTGGGCATGTCCTCTGGGAGGTCACAACTGGGCTTAAGGACGGCCTCCATGGCAACAGAAGGGGCATGGTCTGCCATCTTTACTGCAAAAACAAAGCGTGTTAGTAGAGTGTTTATCGTACAGAAGATTCCCAGTAGAGCCCTGATCAAGTAACAATGGCAGCTCTATTCTTACTGACATGTAAAGAACAACTGAGCCATGAGTGAGCTCCCATGCCGCCAAGAAACACGTGCATCTGATACATGAACAGCTGAGAAAAGTTGACTTGCGCTTATAACCCAACATCACTGAACGTTTTCAAAACACATCCTGAAGGACCGGCTCTCTTGAAGGCCTCTAGGTGAGGAGCTTTAGGCAATGGCACTGATCAATAGTGAGGACCCAGAGGAGGCAGTGTTACCGGAACAGCCATGAATATCCAGATTAGCCAGCCTGAGACTTATTTTGAAGTGCAAATGCAAGTTGGAGGGGGAGAAAACAAGCCAATTGTTTACTGCAGTGTTTGCATATTCAGTATTAAACATTGTTCAGACCCCTTTACTTTTATTGTTCTTTGTGATATAGATTTCATTTAAAATAGGTTCATTTACTTTCTACACACAATAAATCATTATGACGAAACCTTTGACAGTAGGAACTTTGTGAGGTACCTGTGAATTACTTCTACTACATTACACAATGAAATATTTTAATCTTTTCTACTACACTTATCTTACCGCTGTTACTAGTTACTTTACTAATAAAGATTTACAAACAAAACATATGACAACAGCCTAAAATATGATGCACTGTTATGAAGTAGACTAGTTAAGTACATAAAAATGCTCCAACTCGACCAACGTTTTAATTGACAGACTTGGCTCACTAGCCACTATTTGCCTATTACTGTCTTATGGCATAAAAACTAAAGACAGTCCTGTTGTAACTGAAAACTGTGTGGCTTGCTAGCACAGCTAACTTCTTGCGACAAAAAAAACAACACACACACACTTAACAGTAAGTAGCAATTCACTGAAACTCATAAAACATAAACCCGAAAACAAACGTTAAGGCTCTGTTGTCCAGCTGTAAGATTCACCTATTTTGGAACAGTTACCTGTACGTTGTGGTCCCCTGGACAGGGAATTACTTAATTGAACATAATGCAGGATAACATCGCAGAATCAATGTGGTCTGATGTTAGCTAGGACACAAGCTAACAGTGAGCTGATGTTTGGCTGTTGTGGCTTTATTCATGAGTACATGAAGATGAAGACGTACCTGTTTTTTGAAGAGACGTTAAGTGATGGAGATGGTTAAGTAGTAATCAAGTGTCAATGAAGACGGTTACTGACAATTAGCATTTCTGCAGACAACGCATGGGTCTGCTGTAAAGCGTGTTTGCACTACGGAAAGTGTGAATGGACAAACATGACAGAACAGTAACTACGCGCAAATCCCATTAGTAAACAATTAATGACAACAACACAATCGTGTGCATGAAATCGTATCTGTGTGAAGTCCATAGTGATTTGGTCCTATCCTATTTACCTACACGTGGAGGCCAGTATATGCTTAAAAAAAACTATACTGAGGTAATGTAGTCAAAATTATAGTTCATACATAACATGCACAATTTTATTATTTTATTATTTCTGTTTTACTTTCTATTTACCATATTCAGTTATTTCTAATAATGAAATATTTTAATAAAGCATTTTTTAATTAGTGGTGGAAGAAGAACTCAAATTATTCCATTAAAACTCAATATTCTGCTATTAAAATGTATGTAGTTATTTAGTATTAATTATATGAAGTGAACTGTACTTACCACATGTATTAACCTCACTCATTGTGAAGAATGGTGTCTGTCACAGCTTTACATTTTTGTTGCTTTTGGCAAGAACACTGGTCAAACCTGCACCTCGTAGCCTCTTTGAGATGGAGAAAGGTGGTGTAAATTGCTCCATATACAGCTGGCTATTTCAGCTCATACACTGCGTGGCATTTTACAAGCTCATATGTTCTGCAGGTAAAATGTCACACAAAGTGACTAGAAACTGCAGCTTTCAACTAAATCTAGGTCTAAAAATTACTATATTTCCATCCAAAATATTCAGTATGAATGCCGAAACAATGGTAATACTCAATCACCAGTTCTTGAAAACTTTACAGCACTTGAGTAAACAAACTGTAAATACCTAATACCTGTCCTTGTGAAAGTGTTTTTCTGTTAGGAACACATTATATGTCTTCACCGTAGTGTCACACCCCCTTTAGCAGTGCCTTCTCTGCACTGATTTAATAGGAATGTACCAAATGAAAGTCTTCCCACCTTTCAATTATTGTATATACAGACAACCCTTTTCTGGCCAATCACCTTTTGTAAAAAAAAAAAAAAAAAAAGTGACTAGTGCAAGTGGCTTAAAGGCAAAACACATACCTAACACACAGCATAATGCCTTAGCCAATAATCGTTTCATCAGTGGTGGCTGTGAAGTGATGTGTGATGTTTGTGACATTTCCAACCCTGTGTTGAATGACCTTTTATATCACAGAGCTTTTGAACTGCCCCCAACAGTGAATAAAAAGAGGGGTAAGGCCTATAGGTGAGAAAGGAGAGTCAGGAGCTTCTCTTTCCTGCACAACCTGAACTGATTCTTTGGACCCGGTAAAATACATAACTTTCCTGCGGCTCTTTTTGGTGTTGAAGGATATTGACTACAAATAGCAGGATTCTTGCAGTCTTTGTACTTAAGGAAATGTCAGAAAAGATGTGCAGCAGCAGCAACAGTGTTGTTCAAACACAAAAACTGGTGGATCAACTTCGAGTGGAGGCAAGCATGGAGAGAATCAAGGTCTGTAAGAATCTGAATAATCTAACTACATGCATTCTGTCATCATATACCTGAACTGCACCACTTAAGATCAGCTGAGGATTTCCATAGTTCAGAATATATGCAGTGTACTGATGTGCTCCGTGACTCTCTATTATCCATCTATTTATTTATAAACATCCAATGTCAAATAGTTTGTTACATTATTATTTCAGTATTACAATGTCTGAAATCCTGTGAAACAACATACTGGTCACCTTTATCCCAGCAGATCTCCCTGACAGCAGCAGATTTGGTCCGGTACTGTCAGGACCACAGGCGCAGCGACCCTCTGCTCACCGGCATCGCCGCCTCGTCCAATCCGTTCAAAGACAAGAAGACCTGTGTGCTTCTCTGACAGTCCTGGGTAGAGATGACCAGCTGCCATATGGACAACTACTGTCTGAGAGTGCAACCACAGACTTTCTCCAGTCAAATGTGGACAATACAAACCATTTAGTATTTTTTTACATCTAGGCTAATTTTTCCCTTAAAGCGCCTCCTCCGAGACTCTGCGTTCCAAGCCAATGTTAAAGACATCACTGGGCATACTGTAGGTGAGAGGGAAACGTGAAAAGTACAGATAATAGTTTTATGTTGGTAAATTGTTTATTTTTTCACTGACAGGCTTTAATTAATATTGCTCCTTTATATAACAGTATTTTCAAGCTTTGATCTCAACCTTAGAATTACATGGGTAACTTGTAAAATATACTGGGTATCTATTTGAAATGATAATAGCTGCTTTGTCCAATGCAAACGTTCAGCTCAAAGCTGTTCCTGCTCTGCACAGGTCAGTGAACAAACCCAGCCAATACTTCAGAAACTAGATTTTTAAATCATTTAATGGTCTTTCAATGTGTTTTAATGGATGCATCTGTCAAGTATTGTGCAAATGATTTGTAGTTTGATTTATCCAAGCAATTTGTTATACATTTTTAAAACTAACACACAGAAACATACAAGGCATATGCAGACATCCCTACAAAAAAAGATTATATACATTAGCATTGCTGTGTTCAAATAAATAGCTTTATAAATACAACTGGTGTCACAGAGGGCTTGACACAAAAAAAAGTAACTAATGCTTTTGGTTCAATGTCAGTTTGCTTTAACAGATTCACTCAGTTTGAGAGCACGTAAACACAATGAACTAGTTTCCACAGTTTGAATGTACAACAATTAAACAACAAACATTCTCAAGTGCAGTGACATCAACAGCTCTGAGTATTGCACAAAATTGCAAATAAGTTCATGGGGCAAACATTAGCAATAAGCACATTTCATGTGTTAAATATGTGTACCTCTGTTTGTTAATAAATCTCTGAATAAGATCAAACACAGAATTAAAAAAAAGAAAAGGTTGAGGGCTTTTGGGTGAACCAACACAAATTACCTTTTTTAGTGTTTAGTGTACTTGTTGTTGACTCCGTGTATTTCAAATTCCAAAGTGCTAAAGACCAGTATGATGTTGATAACCTTCATCTCTTGTCTCCACCTACTTTTCAAGTCTGGCCACATAGCTTGCAGGTCTTGCCTTTTCAGTTTCTGGGCCTCCAGACTTCCACACACACATCTCCTGAGGCTACAGCAAGGACTCCAGCATCCACACTTAGCTGACAGGTGAAGACAGAGACAGGTGGTGTATAGGTATGTGTGAGAGAGGGAGAAAAAAAATGAGAATGAGCCCAGATTAATTAATTACATCTTTACAAACATAGAAACACCACACAGACAGCAGATACTGTTCTGATTATGACATTGTGCAGAAGTCCACTTTATTTACTGTATCTGCTTTGTTATTTCTTTGTTGGTAAAAGTATGTCATCTTACCAAATAGATAATAAAGCTATAACATCATCTTCACAAGGTTAACAATTTGACGTTTTAATGGTCTATAAGATGTCGTAAAAAGTACTAACCCCATTGACCCCAGCTTGGTGATGCAGTGTGCACAATGTCCTTGGAGGTGCACACGGGATATGTACCTGCAATAGAGACAAGGTATTACCACTGAAGACTGTTGAGTAACAGCTGGTCAGCTAAATAGGTCAAGAAACAAGGAATTTGCCTCATCGTACCTTGACAGTACGATCAGATGAACAAGTGTAAAGGCTTCCAGGGGACCTGTGGATGCCAGTGACCAAAGCTGTGTGTCCCACATCAAACTGGGACAGGGGTTTTAAGGTCCCCGCCTGCATGGAAAAGGAGTGGAGCATTCCACTGTTGTCTCCTGCCCACACTTCACAGCCACTGTGGCTCATGGACAGCAGGTAAGAGCTCAGCTAGAAATGGAGGTGTTGGTTAGAGTTAGTCTTGGTGTACAGGTGTATCTGAGCATATATGCACACAAACGCAGACCAAAGAAACTACATGTGTGTCTGCATCTACCCGAAGTCTCTTCAAGCCTTTGCCTGCCCTGCGGTCATAGACAGCCACAGTGCAGTCTTTACTCCCAGAGATGATGTACTTGTCATCTGCAGCTAGGCACATTACAGCGTTACCGTGGAGACGGAGGCTTTTCACCAGGGGTTCAGCAGCTGTGGACAAAATAATAACCAAGTGATTTGTCTTTGTGATTTCTTTGATAGCTGCTAACTGCTAAGACAAAAAGACATAAAATAAATGTTGAAGTGTGTAACACTGGTTTTAAGTCATGTGTCACTCCTCTATCATCAGATTTATAGAACTTTTTTTTTTTTAATCACACTATGCCATTAAATTGTCATATGCTACACCTGCTTACCTCTGGTGTCATACATGCTGACCCTCTTGTCAAATGTACCAGCCAGCAATACATCTGACTGACAAGACAAGCAGAGGACAGCGGCCCCTGCCCTGATCAGGCCCCTCTCCGCACCACCTGCTTGAAGGTCCCACAGCCTCACTGTGCTGTCAAAGCCCCCTGAGGCCAGCAGAGGTCCCTGAGATGCCAGGCACCAGACCCAGCCCCGATGGGTGCTGAAGTCACCCTGCCCTCCCAATGTGTGCAGCAGCCTGCCACCAGAGTCTGCATGTAGATCCCACAGTTTAACATTCCAGTCTCTGGAACCTGTGGCACAAACTGTCCCCTCTCCACCCAACAGGAGGACTGAGTTGACCTGGGCGATGTGGCCTGAAGGTAGGGTGATGCACTCCAGCGCTGGGGGTGGGCTAGGACTTCTGGTGGGTTGACGTTGTTCCATATCTACCTGTCTTCCATTACCCAGATTCCTGGGGTCTGCCAAGTCCTCTTGGTGATTAAGAGCACCATTTTGCCCCTCATCAGCATCAAACACCATCCTGTGGTTCCTTTCTTCTTCCATTAGTGCTGCTGCATCATCCTCCAGTCTTTCTTCCAACTCCTCTCTTAGTCTTGCCAGGTGGTTCCCACCTACGATGGGCTGCATTTCACCATCCTCACCTTCCATCTCCACCTCCATCCCTTCATCAGCACCATATGCAACCTCCTGCGCCACCACTCCCACCCCTTCTACCTCATTCTCTCTACGATCTTCCTGTCCTTCTGGCTGCCCGTCCTGCCCAGCCCTTTGCTGCTGCCTCACTTGTTCCCTTTCCTCTTCCTCTTGGGTCTGTCTGGCCACAAGGTGAGCTTGGCCTGTCCAGCAGGTTATCAGCTGCTCCATCTCCACGCAAGCCGAAGGCCAGTCAAAGTCCTCCCTTGGCCCCACTGGAAAGCCAGCTTTGGATCCTATTAGTCTGCGTGCCCGGAGCTGCCAAGCAGTGCTGTCCTTACCCACATTACCCAATGCATGACAGACCTAAAAAGAGGAGGAAGAGGGATTCAAGAAAATGTCCAAAATCTGCAGGACTGATAAAGTCTTAAAGGTTCCCGGTAGACTTTCTGACCTCTAGTAGCACCACAGAGCAGTATTATTTATGAGTGGTCGTGGCCCAGTTTGTTTGCCTGTATGTGCACATGCACGAGGAAAACATGACAGATATTCCTGCTAATGGTTTCATACTATTCCAGTGATGTACAGGTGGCAGTACTGCACAAAGAAACACAGGGAAGAAGAATACTACTTGCTGATAAACATTAATGTAAACAACGCAGGAATTAAAATAGTTTTAAAATATCAGGTTTGCAAATGTTTTATTAAGAAGGAACTAATTTTTTTGTGTTTTATTTGTCAAGCAAAAAACTGCTTTAAAAACAAACTTGATTGACGATCAATAGCCCTAGTATTTTTCCTGTAGTCACCTTTGGGAGTATACAGTGAAACAGGGAAAGATATCAGATAGTGATTTAGTAATCTAGATTGAAGCAACACAAATGAGCAAGAAAATTAGATGATAAGACATCTTCATTTTATTTTATGAAAGTCATGGGCCAAAACAACTTTAAAACTAACCTTTGGCAGCACCGTGATGACACACTGAGCAGGAAGGTGCGAGGCAATGTGGGTTACCATCTCCCATGGTAGTGACAACAAGCCACTTGCCTCAGCAGAAGGTGAGGGGCTAACATCTGCTGAAGATGAGTGACCAGGAAGCGGAAGACTGAAAGCAGTATTAGACCAATGTGACTTGCTTATTAATCTCATATCATATGGCGATATAAACAGCCATTTAATAAAAGCACAAAGGAAAGTCTTACCCTTGCAGGTTAGGCACAGAAGCTTCACTGCTCGGAGCTTTCACAGGGTCAGGAGGTGATCCATCCTGGTAAGTCCCTGCCTCTGCTTCATGCAGGTTAACCCTGACCTCAGACATCACCTTCTCTCCTCAAGACCACTAACGTTAACTCAGATACTGTAAGCAAACATTACTTTAAACTGCCTCTATTGTTTGTATTACTGACTGTATGTGTTTCAGTACATAAAACCTAAAATATTGTCACAATGAAATATCGACAAAATGTTAGCTCTTTAGGGCTTAAGTTAGCTTAGCGTCAGCTACATTGGTTACGTTACAATTCAAAGATACATTGCTTGAAGAAAGCTTTAGCTACCCACGAAAACAGACCTTTTCTCTTCGATTTCACCTGATAGCTTTATCTGCAACAGATGACTGTTACATATAAAACACAACTCTCGTAACAGAAATCGACTAACGTTAACTTAATGCTGCAACTGACAGCAGGTTACCGTTAGCTTCAGGTTACTGAAAACAAGCCGAGGCTTTGACAAAGCTAGCCGCTGGTCAAAAGTCGTCGCCGCAGTCAGTGTAACTAAATGGTGACCGCTGTCGCTATATTAACCAAATTCAGACTGTAATCTCTTGTAGCTTTAATGCATGGATATCAACCATCATCTGTTATCAAGCCAAACTTCAAAACACTCTAAACACCACTTCCGGTGTAGAAAGATGTCGTCATCAACCTCTTTGATGGTTTTCACGGCAGTTGGCATCCATAGAGTTGCATTACTGCCACCCTCAGGTTTCTTAAATCCGCCTATCTAATCAGTCGCCCACAAAAAACAAATATCCATTTCCTGCCTTCCACACTCTCTCCACAAACTTTTGACTATATTATCTACCCGCCCTATTTTTTTGTAACCATGTTATCATTTCTTGTCTCTCCTGAATAAATGTCCTGCATGTTGTAAGAATATGTTCTGCTGTTTCTACCTCCTAACATTGTTCACACATACCTGTTGGATCTTTTCCTATAATTAAAAGTGTTTTGTTAAGACTGCTATGTCCAATTCTCAGCCTGCTTATTATCACCACTTGCTCTTTCCACTTTGCTCCCCTCTCTTTTTGGATTGCATGTAAATGTCTCCAGTGCTTGAAGAGGAAAAAGCCCTGTTCCATCTGTTTGCATGTCCTTCGACCCATCTGGTGAATCCTTTCTTTATACTTACTGTCCCTATAGCTATAATATACACTAGTTAAATCAGCAGTCTTATTATTGTGTTTAATCTTAGGTAATTCCAAATCTACACATGGTGTTTCTAATTCCCAGACAGGTCTAATAGGCCATACCACATTTGCACCAAACTCTTTCTTTTTTAGACTCCTTTGTCCTTTGTCAATTTGATCTCCTGTCCAACCAAAACTTGTTTTTTTCTTCTCCCAGCATGTCTGCAGCACCTTTTTTGCTGGATGACCATCTCAATGCCCTCTTAGATTGACCCAGTAATTAGCACCGAGCTCTTTCCACCTCAGCCACAATGGCATTTCACTTGCCTCAACTTGGAGAGCTCATACTAGAGAAGTTCTAACCACTCACACAAACACACTCTTAAAGACTGAGCTTGTATATCATCCAGGTCTGCCAATACAGATTTGGTATACAATACTTCCATAGTCTAAACTTGATCTTATTAAGGCTAAGTATATGTATTTTAGTGATGCTACATCAGCTCCCCACCCCAATCCTTCAAGACACCTCATGATTTATAACTTTTTACACTTAGTAACTACATATCTGATATGTTCCCTCCATGTTAATCTCACATCAAATACACTCCCCAAAAACAAAAACTCTCAACTCTCTCTAAATTCTTTCCATACAATTTCAAATACCCTTCCCTGGCTTTCTTTTTTGTGAAGAACATAACTTTTGTTTTTTCCACTGAAAACTTAATACCCCATTTTGTTCCCCACTTTTCGACTTGATTAATTCCATCTTGTATTTTCTTAATTATATATTCCACATTTCTCCCTCTTCCACAATGCTCCGTCATCTGCAAACAATGATCTCCCAATATCCATTGGAATGTTTACAATTACATAATTTATCATAATGGAAAATAAAGTTGGACTTACTACACTCCCCTGAGGTGTCCTGTTCTCTACAACATATTGGCTAGATAATTCTGCTCCTAGCTTCACTGGAATAGTTCTTTCATTTAAAAAGTCCATAATCCATTTTCCCTCCAGCACCCATTAAGTTCAGTTTAATTAGCAAGCCTTCCTTCCATAACATATCATATGCCTTTTCCAGATCAAAAAATACTGCAACCATTGTCTCTTTATTTACTTGAGCTTTCCTTATTTTATCTTCTAGCCCCAGCACTGGATCTATAGTACTCCTTCCCTTCCTGAAACCGCTTTGATATGAAGCCACCATATCTCTTTCTTCCAGGATGTTAACCTCTCATTCACCATACGTTCCATTAACTTACAGATATGTGAAGTGAAGGAAATTGGTCTAAAGCTTCCAGGACTGCTGGCATCTTTTCAAGGTTTCCTTATTGGAATAATTATAGCCTCCTACCAACTCCCTGGCATTATTCCCTCTACCCACACTCTGTGTACAACACTAATAATTTCTCCAGACTTCCTACACTTAGATGCTTTATCATTCTATAACATATTTCATCTTTCCCCGGCGCCCTCTGTCCTGCTTTATCTAGTGCCATCTTAACTCTCCTATTCTGAAGGGGGCATTTTGCCCATAATCCATACTACTTTTTCTACCTAAAGCCTCCATATTTTTCCTCCATATCTTCCTGCAAATTATTTAAGCTATGCACCGTAACAAAGGCTTTTGCCATTAACTCTGCCTTTTTCCTATTTGTTACTGCTGTCTCATTCCCCTCAACCAGAACCGGGTAACTCCACACCCCTGCCCCTTCTTTTTTATCATTCCCCACACTTCCCCAACCTCAGTTGTGTTTCTGATTGAATCACAATACTTCCTCGATTGTGTCATTTTAACTGTTTTATTGGCCTCCTTACTACTGCCTGTGCTTGCTTGTGCTGAATCAGATGTTGAAAATTATGAGTTCTTTTAACTAGTTTAAATGCCTTATTTCTATTTCTCACTGATTCTTTGCACTCATCCCACCATGGTACTACTTTATGCCTTGCTCTGCCTTTACTTTTAGGAATTGATTCTAATGCAGCCAATATTATGCCTTTATGCCATTATGCTTTAATTTACTGTCCAATTTTTCTATGTTCATCGCATCATTAATCTGACTTAGATATCTATCACTTACATCAACAATTTCTCCCAATTAGCCCTCTCAAAGATCCATGTGCCCATGTACTCTCACATGTTGCCATGTTTATCTTGCACCAAACTGGATAATGATCAATTCCTATAGTTCCTTCTTGGTACACTGACCAATCAAATACTGAGGAAAGCCATTAATGCCTCGTGCAGACTACACGACTTTCAGCGTTGGCCGATGGCCGTGCTTTTCACATTACCAGACTTGCCGTCTTGTGACGAGAGTCTTGAAGTCGTTGTGGCGTTCACATTACGTGACTGATTGGTGACAGGGGGTTACACACTATACGAGCTGACAACGACAACGTCACCCGACGCTGGTCTCCAAACCACGTTTTGTCAAGAAAACACACATGTAATGTGAAACACGAAATGACGGAACCTACACATGAAACAGCTGTTGTTTATTATAAAGATACCAATTATAAAGACAAAAAATATGGTTGAAAGAATGGATTAGCACAGCAGGTAGCAGGGATCTTCTGTGCTACAGAGAGAGCTGGAGGTCAGTAAAAAGTGTTTTGCAGAGAAAAAGTAGCTGCCTGCTCTCATTGCCTGGATGTGGATTTCGAGTCGGCCGACTCCTCCAGATATTTGGCATGCTAGATATCTGGCAGAGGTCAGCGATGTGGCAGTGATGTGTCGGAGAGCCTTTTTGATGAATCGTTGTGTAACGTTAGTTCACACATAACGACTGGCGACCGCCGATCAACCGCTGATTTACTCCCGATCACAGCGTGACAGTCGCCAAGCGACAAATCGGGCTAAAAATCGTGTCGTGTGAACTAGGCTTAAGAGTAACTCCAGAAATCACCCCTTTACTACCATTGATCCTTTGTTCTCCAACTCTTACAACCTAGACACTTTGATTTTTTCAATGCTAGTCATCCTCTTTCACCAACTGCTCTTCACTACTACACCCTATTAGCAAGTTTCCATATCCTAAAACCTTCGCATTATTTACTTCCCCCACTTGCACTCAAATGATTTGTTAACTTTAGTGGATCAATTTTCTTTACTCCCCACTCCCCCTCAAATCGTATCACTACATTAAGCACTCCTGCCTTTGGATTCTTCCTCTCACTTTCTCCTCCCTCGCTTTCCGCTTTGCTTAAACTAGTTGCATTTTTTTTTCTCTCTTAAAACTACCTGCTTTCCTGTTTTCCTTCTGTCTTTTCCTCCCCCCTCATCCATGCAATTTCCCTCTTCTCCATACTGTTGCGATCATCTGTCTCCTTCCCTGCCATCCTGTCCAACTTTGTAAGGAACTCCGCAGGACTATTGTTCCAGACCTATAGGCCTACAGGCCGTCGGTCAATAGTCCTGCACTGTGTTCCACACAACACCCAATTCTACAACTAGAAGATCGAAATATCCACTTATTCAAATCGTATACTCCTTCAATTTCAAACTCAAGCAAGTCCTCCGGTCTGCTGCAAGCTTCCTTCCGCGTCCATCCCATCCCAAGCCTCTTAAGCGTCAAGCCTTAAATTAGTTGTTATGTTGTTGTATGAAGTAGTATGAAACCATTAGCAGGAATATCGGTCATGTTTTCCTTGTGCATGTGCACATACAGGCAAACAAACTGGGCCACGACCACTCATAAATAATACTGCTCTGTGGTGCTACCATGAAAGTCTACTGGGAACCTTTAAGACTTTATCAGTCCTGCAGATTTTGGACATTTTCTTGAATCCCTCTTCCTCCTCTTTTTAGGTCTGTCATGCATTGGGTAATGTGGGTAAGGACAGCACCGCTTGGCAGCTCCGGGCACGCAGACTAGTAGGATCCAAAGCTGGCTTTCCAGTGGGGCCAAGGGAGGACTTTGACTGGCCTTCAGCTTGCGTGGAGATGGAGCAGCTGATAACCTGCTGGACAGGCCAAGCTCACCTCGTGGCCAGACAGACCCAAGAGGAAAGGGAACAAGTGAGGCAGCAGCAAAGGGCTGGGCAGGACGGGCAGCCAGAAGGACAGGAAGATGGTAGAGAGGATGAGGTAGAAGCGGAGCTGGGAACCCTATTGTTTTCGCTCAGATTTTTATTATTAGGGGTCAAAGCCCGAAGTGGGCTGGGTTGGTTATTCACTCTGCTCCATGTCTGCTTGTATAAGTGTTCTCTCTGTTACCCCCTGTTGTCTCTGCCTGCCTCTCTGTTTTCCTACTGTCTCTCTGCCTCCCTCGTTAACCTGATCCCAGTCGCCTGTGTTGCTCCCTCCCAGCTCGTTAACCCATGTGTGCATATATACTTGTTTGTTCCCTCAGTTTGTGCCTGGTCATTGTTGGTGTTACTCCCTGTCAGTCGTGGTTTCAGTCTCCTCCAGTGTTTCGTCTTTCTATTTTCTGCTCTTGGTGTTTTGGATTACCTGTGTAGGATTTTGGTTTAGTTTCTCATTTGGCTTTTTATTGACTCAGCCACTCAGTATGTAAGTGTGCTCGCTTTTTGTTTGTTGAATAAGTCACCTTTTTGAACCGTACCTCCTCTGCCTTGTGTTTGGGTCCTCCAACCTGCTCAACTCACACCCACCGTAACAGGGAGGCTTCGACCCCGCTTACAACTGCTTGCAGTTCTAGTTATTATTTTGTCCACAGCTGCTGAACCCCTGGTAAAAAGCCTCCTGGTGCATCACCCTACCTTCAGGCCATATTGCCCACACTGTTAAAAAATAAATTCTGAAAAAACATATTCCGGCAGCTGGGGCGCCAGAAAAATGCCTTAATATAGCAGTAAATAACCCAGTCGTAAAAATACGGTAATATTCCATAATGACAATACAGTCTGTAACTTTAATTTTGCATAAAATCTTGTGCATTTTTTGGGGCTTATTGTTAAGAACTTATACACCTGTAAAAACAATTAAATTACTTTTAAATATAGTTAAACTACTATAATACAAATAATCATAAAATTTATAGTAGAGTGCTGCTTTTAATTGAGTTTTATTATATAATTTCACAAAAATCTTGTTAATGTAATCAAATTGTATTGTAATTTGTTGTATTGTAATAATTGTAAAAAAAAAATTACATAATATACACAACACCCGCAAATACTAGATTTTTCTTCTAAAAAATGTCAAAATACTGTTCACTTATCCATCAGATTGCCAGACAGAGAAGCGTGATTCGTCACTCCAGAGAACACGTCTCCACTGCACTAGTGTTTAGTGGCACCGTGCTTTTCACCATGTATCCGACGCTTTGCATTGCACTTGGTGATGTAAGGCTTGGATGCAGCTGCTCGGCCATGGAAACCCATTCCATGAAGCTCTCTACGCACTGTTCTAGAGCTATCTGAAGGCCACACGACATTTGGAAGTCTGTAGCTCTTGACTCTGCAGAAAGTTGGCAGCTTCTACAGATGCGCCGACCCCGCTCTTTATGTGTCCTACCACTTCAAGGCTGAGTTTCTGTTGTTCCAAATCACTTCCACTTAGTTATAATACCACTAACAGTTGACCTTGGAATATTTAGTAGTAAGGAAATTTCACTAATGGACTTTACCTGCACAAGTACCAAGCTTGAATTCACTGAGCTCCTGAGAGCGACCCATTCTTTCACAAATGTTTGTAGAAGCAGTCCACATGCTTAGGTGCTTGATTTTATACACCTGTGGCCATGGAAGTGATTAGAACATCTGAATTCAATGATTCGGAAGGGGTGTCCCAATACTTTTGCAATATAGTGTATACCGTCAGATCACACAGTCCTATTTAAGTGCAGTTATATTGTAAATCAAACGTTGTCAAGCTTTTTGGATGCAAGGAATAGCAAGCTAGTGTAGATCATCTGCCTTTTGCTTATTGCGCACACATAATGGAAGAGCTGGTGGTGGAGGGGGAGTGGTTATCTGCTCTGTCATTTTTGCAGCCATGTAGCCACTAGACTTGAATTCTTTCCCAATTCTGTGGAGAGGGCTATGGACTAACACATTTCCAGAATTTGGTCACCATACCAATTATTAAGGGAAACTTACTTAATGTCTTGAAGACCTTGGATAGATATACTGATGATTTTGTTTGCCGTTGTTTATGTTTTCCAATTGAGCTAAGAACCCAAGTGGTTTCTTTAGGTCATTCAGAGGTGCCCAGCTCGGCGAGGTGGCGAGGACCACAGGCGAGGTGCAAAGTCAGTCGAATCTGAAAATGTACTTTTGGCTTGCATACCAAATGGATTAATTTGGACTGCCAAGAAAAACTTCACATTTGCTCTTGTCTTTCTACTTGCATATCATCATCACCTTCATTAAGAAGGCCCAGCAGAGGACGTAATTCCTGCGTCAGCTCAGGAAGCTCAACCTGCCTAAGGAGCTGCTGATCCACTTCTACACAGCCATCATTCAGTCTGTTCTCTGCACCTCCATCACTGTCTGGTTTGGATCTGCCACCAAAAAGGACAAGGACAGACTACAACGGACAGTCAGGACTGCAGAAAAAATAATCGGTGCCAACCTGCCCTCCATTCAGGACTTATACACTTCCAGAGTCAGGAGTCGGGCAGGAAACATCACTGCAGATCCATCTCACCCCGGACACAACCTGTTCCAGCTCCTCCCCTCTGGTAGGCGCTACAGAGCACTGTACGCCAAAACCAACAGACTCAGGAACAGTTTCTTCCCACAAGCCATCACTCTGATGAACAGCTGATTTCTGACTCAACAGTGTCAGGAATCAGCACCTGTTTACTGGTTTCCACTTATTATCTATTTATTCACCATTCTCTATTTCAGTGCTGTTCATACTATGTCATATTGAATATACTGTATACCAATACACTTGCCTCAAGGTCATTGGACTTTTTCCAGCATCCTGTGTACATGTGTACATGTATGCATGTATGTGTATGTGTACCTGTATATCATATCCACCTTCAACATGTACATAATGAGAATAGTTTACTCTTGCATCCTTTGCACTCTGATTACTGCACTATTTGTCAATATGTCTATATTGTTTTGTTCATAGTGTGTATGTTAGTGTTGTCTATTCTGTAGTTTGTGTGTCTTTATTTTATTATTATTATATTGTTATTTTATTTTTGTATGAGTAAGCACATCGTGAGCAATGTACAATCCTGAGTCAAATTCCTTGAATGTGTACACATACCTGGCAATAAAACTGATTCTGATTCTGATATATTTGTATTTTGTATACCAACTTAATTTAGAAATTTTGGACTTCCCCAACTCTCGTGCACACAGTTGTGCACTGCCTTGCAAGCACAGAGAAACACATAAAAAACTGGCTTTAGAAAGTCATAAAATATCATATTGAAACCAGGGAAGAAGTCTTTAGATTGTGCATTAAGTTCACTGTATTTAAAACCGACATTTTCCCCTCTCCTTTGCCTTTCATGTCTCTGTATAGTCCTATCAAAGCAAAATGCCAGCATTAAGAAATACTTAATTACTTTACATTCAGATTGCACTTTAATCTTGGAGCTGTGTCTAACAGTATCCAAAATATTCTTTATGTTGACCCAATTAGGTTTCTAATGAATAGATCTGAAAATGTCGTCAATAAGGTAAATAAAAACTAAACTACTTTTGGTTCAGGAGAACAATTCTTTACACTGAAATGTTTGACTTGTGTGGCTTATGTGTTGTGAGCATGGAACTGAATAAATGGTCTATAAATAGTATCAGATGTGGGAATTTGTATTGTGGTGGTGCTTTAAAAGGTCTGTGGGGTGGTGATGGCGCAATGGATATGACACATGCCTTTGGTGTGAGAGACCCAGGTTCAATTCCCCCACTGTGACCCTTTTACTCTAAACTAATCATAGAGAACAACAGGGCTTGTCTACAAAATGGTTGACACCCTATCTTAAGTGTCAATGAAACAGTCAAAACAAAACAGTAATTCTGGCACTGAACAAAGAGGTGTCAGTTTTCTTCACATTACAAAGAGGATGCAAACAATGGGTTAATCAACATTCTGATGCAATCGTCTGGCCTAAAACCCTGCAGTTTTACATTTGGTGAAAATCACTGAAACACTGGAATACATTAAGTTTGTAACTTTTTTAAACTCAACAACACCTGTCATTTAACAATAAATTAAATATTACCTTTCTGTAATTTTACCACTTTGGGGCAATTATCCATCCATCCATCCATCCATCCATCATCAACCGCTTATCCGGACTGGAGCCAATCCCAGCTGACATCGGGCGATTTGGGGCAATTATATACTATGTTAATCTAACTTGTAATCTAAGAATTATAATAAAAGTAAAAGGCTGTGAAATTACAGTAATTATGGCTGTTTTCAATGATCAAAACTGTGTTCTGACAGTTTAACAATACTTGTAGACACAATATACTGATTAAAATAACATTTATTCAATTCAATTTTCCAAATATCCATAATTAAAGGAGATATTTGTCAATTAACAAGAAAATCTATGTCAAGTTACAGAACAAATGTTTTTTGTTACAGTTAACTGTTACTAATTGTGCCAAGTTTAAGAAATGTTTTTACAGTATTAAACTTAAATTTAACTCTTTTTTCTTTCAAATAAGAAAAATAATATTTGTGAAAATACGGGAAACTCCTGAATGTATTGTAACAGTTTGTTTACGTGAAAAAACCCAAAAAGTTTCCTTAAGATAACAGAAATGTTATGGTTATTCACAGCTACAGGTTTTTCATGTTGTTTTACATTAGACATGTAAATTCACAATTCATTATTTGAAATTTTCATGTGTTTCAAAAATACAGGAAAAATCTGTGAAATAAAAAGGAATAAAACTGTCAAAGAACCGATTTTTTTTACAGTGCAGGTCAACTCAGTCCTCCTGTTGGTTGGAGAGGGGACAGTTTGTGCCACAGGTTCCAGAGACTGGAATGTTAAACTGTGGGATCTACATGCAGACTCTGGTGGCAGGCTGCTGCACACATTGGGAGGGCAGGGTGACTTCAGCACCCATCGGGGCTGGGTCTGGTGCCTGGCATCTCAGGGACCTCTGCTGGCCTCAGGGGGCTTTGACAGCACAGTGAGGCTGTGGGACCTTCAAGCAGGTGGTGCGGAGAGGGGCCTGATCAGGGCAGGGGCCGCTGTCCTCTGCTTGTCTTGTCAGTCAGATGTATTGCTGGCTGGTACATTTGACAAGAGGGTCAGCATGTATGACACCAGAGGTAAGCAGGTGTAGCATATGACTTGGATTACAATTTAATGGCATAGTGTGATTAAAAAAAAAGTTCTATAAATCTGATGATAGAGGAGTGACACATGACTTAAAACCAGTGTTACACACTTCAACATTTATTTTATGTCTTTTTGTCTTAGCAGTTAGCAGCTATCAAAGAAATCACAAAGACAAATCACTTGGTTATTATTTTGTCCACAGCTGCTGAACCCCTGGTGAAAAGCCTCCGTCTCCACGGTAACGCTGTAATGTGCCTAGCTGCAGATGACAAGTACATCATCTCTGGGAGTAAAGACTGCACTGTGGCTGTCTATGACCGCAGGGCAGGCAAAGGCTTGAAGAGACTTCGGGTAGATGCAGACACACATGTAGTTTCTTTGGTCTGCGTTTGTGTGCACACAGGTGCTGGTCATATAATTAGAATATCATCAAAAAGTTGATTTATTTCAGTAATTCCACTCAAAAAGTTAAACTTGGATATTATATGCATTCATTACACACAGACTGATATATTTCAAATGTTTATTTCATTTAATTGTGATGATTAAAACTGACAACTAATGAAAATTCCAAATTCAGTATCTCCAAAAATTAGAATATTACTTAAGACCAATACAAAAAAAGGATTTTTAGAAATGTTGGCCAACTGAAAAGTATGAACATGAAAAGTATGAGCATGTACAGCACTCAATACTTAATTGGGGCTCCTTTTGCTTGAATTACTGCAGCAATGCTGCGTGGCATGGAGTTGATCAGTCTGTGGCACTGCTCAGGTGTTATGAGAGCCCAGGTTGCTCTGATAGTGGCCTTCAGCTCGTCTGCATTGTTGGGTCTGGCGTATCGCATCTTCCTCTTCACAATACCCCATAGATTGTCTATAGGGTTAAGGTCAGGCGAGTTTGCTGGCCAATTAAGAACAGGAATACCATGGTCCTTAAACCAGGTACTGGTAGCTTTGGCACTGTGTGCAGGTGCCAAGTCCTGTTGGAAAATGAAATCTGCATCTCCATAAAGTTGGTC
>NC_060151.1:15135839-15278742 GCF_021292245.1 Micropterus dolomieu
AAAAAAAAAAAACCCTCAAACTTTTGGAGTTAGTGCTGCACAAGAAGCGCATGCTTGTGAGTCATTCCTCACCAAAAAGCGCTTACAGAGGCGCCACGATCAAGAATTTTTGATTTACATAAAGCTGGTTAAGTTTACAAAGTGATTTCAAAGACTTTAGAAACTCACCAGTGGAGACACTTTGGGACTGTTGCTACTCTAACCAGAAGTGGGCGCCCAGTCAAAATGACAATGCCAAAGATTTGAAGGCATCATTGGAACTGGCTAACATCTCTGTTCATGAGTCTTCAATACGTAAAACATTGAGCAAGCAGGGTATCTACGGAAGGAAGCCACTGCTTACAAAAGAACATTGCTGCATGCTTTGCAAAAGAGCACATTGGTACTCCACAGCGGGGGTCGGATCTTCTGAGGAAGCTCTCAAGAGAGGGCTTCATTTGTTTGGCAGTTGAGTTCAAATATCAACCTCCTGCAGAATCACTTCCTCCTTCTTTAACACAGAATTTTAACTAGATGGTGAATTAAAAAAAATAAAACATAAAACTTGGTTGTGATAGCTCGAGTTTAATCTGTTATTTGTCTTCACTCTGGTATGAAACTTCAGTGATGTTGTGATTTAACTGTTTGGATGCTGCAGCTGATCTGACCAATCAATTACTGAGATCCAATAAGGCGGTGTGTTGGCCAGTAAAAGACTTCCGTGAAGGCTGCTCTCATGTACCCTTGTTCATGGATCCTCATATCCCTCCTTGCTCCTCAATTCTTTCTCCTCAGAGCAAAAAAAGAGAGCTTTGGGATGGCCTGCAAGAAGGCAGACCAGAATGATAGAGAACTACACAGAGTTCTTCTAAGAGGTCTGGGCCACCCTACCTGCCGGAACATGGGGGCAATCGTAGAGCCAGACTTTACAGGTCCTTAGGCAGAAATACCTGTAGAAACTCTCTCCCTGTCAGGGTGATAACAGCTGGGCTGATAGCGAGACACTGTAGTTCAGACTCAGGGCTAACAGATAACCACGTTTTCTTGGAGTTTCGTATGATTGCAGACTCACTGTCTCCGCTTAGAATACAATGCATGAGATCTCCAGGTGACAACTTGACCATGGCAACTGTGGCTCAGGAGGTAGAGCGGGTTGCCCGTTAATCCCTGGCTCCTCCAGGCTGCATGTCGACGTGTCCTTGGGCAAGATACTGAACTGATACTGGTGGCTGTTCCACCAGTGTGTGAATGGTTAATGCAGATGTAGTGGTCAAAAAGACTAGAAAGGCGCTATACAAATATGGAGCTTCACTTAGGTAAAGCATTTGAGTCTAACATTAGATTTAGGTCAGCTAAAGGAAAAGGGGAAGACTGCATACGCTATTGGATAGCTTCAACAACATTTTCTCACTTACCGCTGCAGTTTGTTTGTTTTTACCAAGGTTTTGTGATAACTGTCTCTCAAATTTCCAACACAAAACATTGAAAGTGAATGGAATTTTTGTGGTGATCACACCTTTGAAAAATCCATATAAAATGTTTAAGAGTAACGTGTTTATATCACACAGAGAGAAAGAAATTTCAATAAAAACACCTCACACTGAGGTGAAACGGGGACATGATAGTGCTCATGATACTGATTTTCTTTTCTCATATATAAATTGTTTGTTTGTTTGTTTGAATGAACCAAACCTTAAATCCCAGTCCATCCATGACTTCCATATCAAGGGTGAATATTTTATGTTGGCTGGAACAAGAAAATCATGTCCAGCACCATGATGGAAAATACATTAGCCTACAATATAACACACTTTTCCCCTTGATGGTCTGAATAAATCATTAGATTTGTCGTAAGTCGTTTTTTAGAAAGAAAGTTACTGAGGTTCATAGTGGTCCACTATGAGGGGGCATAAGCTTTTAAAACTTAAATATGCATTGGACTTGTAGCAGAAAACGAGACCTGGTAACCGTCTGTGTACCAAATACTTTGATTGGACACTGACGGATATCAGTAATTTTTGATAAAGATTTTTGCTAGGGACAATTCAGTAGTAACTTGATATTGGAAGTGACATTTGTATGTTTCATCTGAAAACAGAGTTGGTCATGTAAGGGTTAAAATGTCTGTGCATTGACAATGTAACACTATATCCATTAAATTTGTGTTTATTTACCCAGCTTCCCAGATGTAGTTCTGAGTTGTGTGTTAAGCTTTTTACTAGTTGGAAACTCTAATATGACATGAAGACGGTATTAGATCAGGAGGAAGTAGCTTTGTTAAAATGCAGACTTCACAAGATCAACGGCTTTTGCTAACAATGACTTACTCACTCAGCAGGAATGTTGACAAGCAGTTCTTGTCAGTCAGTGTAACTTCCCAGACTTTCAAGAATGTTTCATTGAACTGGAACTCAAACAAAGACTACTTAAACCTTTAGTAAACTGGAATAAAAACTAAGCCTTTTGATTAACAGTACTTAACAGACATAACAAGACTTAACAGACTGAAAAGTCTAGCTATGTTTATGGTTTTTTTTACTAGTTTACCAAGTGATTGTGCAGTCAAAATTGCTGTCATCATTAGTTGACAATGATCAATACACGTGGTGCCCACTGGGCACATCCGAAACTACGCTTTGCGTCACTGTGCACACAAAACTGCTGCTATGCACACACTCCAAATATTTATAATGGCCAAGAATCCAAATCCAAAAATTAAAGTTAAAGTTTCCGCCACAGACTTGGACAAATGTGAATCAATCCTTTAAATTCTAATCCTGCTGCCAGTTAATATGAAAACTCAATCACACATGAACAGATAGAACACGTTAAATTGATTGATGCCTTTTATGGTTTAATAATGTTTGATGCTTACATGTAATTGTCTGATTGCTCCACTGTTTCATTGTTGCAATTTTTTATCATTGTAAAGTACTTGCTCTGTGAAAGGAGCTATTTTAAATACATTTCACTTACTTACCACTGCTTACTACAGCACAACAATTTCCAGTCTTAACGGAATTGATCCATGTGCATGAAAACAATAAATCATTCAGGAAAAGACAAATTAAATATCTATAGACTTTTACAAAAACAAATGCATGTGAAACTACACTCACCTAAAAGGATTATTAGGAACACCATACTAATACTGTGTTTGACCCCCTTTCGCCTTAATTCTACGTGGCATTGATTCAACAAGGTGCTGAAAGCATTCTTTAGAAATGTTTGCATTATCCTGCTGGAAGTACCCCCGGTGGGGGCTTCTGCTGTTGTAGCCCATCCGCCTCAAGGTTGTGCGTGTTGTGGCTTCACAAATGCTTTAATGCATACCTCGGTTGTAACGAGTGGTTATTTCAGTCAAAGTTGCTCTTCTATCAGCTTGAATCAGTCGGCCCATTCTCCTCTGACCTCTAGCATCAACAAGGCATTTTCGCCCACAGGACTGCCGCATACTGGATGTTTTTTTCCCCCTTTTCACACCATTCTTTGTAAACCCTAGAAATGGTTGTGCGTGAAAATCCCAGTAACTGAGCAGACCGGCCCGTCTGACACCAACAACCATGCCACGCTCAAAATCGCTTAAATCACCTTTCTTTCCCATTCTGACATTCAGTTTGGAGTTCAGGAGATTGTCTTGACCAGGACCACACCCCTAAATGCATTGAAGCAACTGCCATGTGATTGGTTGATTAGATAATTGCATTAATGAGAAATTGAACAGGTGTTCCTAATAATCCTTTAGGTGAGTATATGTGTGGCAGTGACTGTCAGAGAGGGAGAACCATGCCAGAGTGTCTGTGTGACCTGATATACTGGTAATGCTGATGCGAGTTTATCATTCCTTTTATTGCATCAGGAGTGTGTTTGAAGCGAGTTACTTTAAAGAGTCCGGGAGAATGGCGCAGCCACTGTTCATGCTGGTATCTTTTGTCCTGGTGTTGTTCTGCGGAGGACAAGATTGGACGGCTCCAGACTTTTGCCATCAGCAACAATGTCCTCAATACAGTGTGGTTGAGACAAACCAGGTAGACTTCAGAGCTGCTCACTCACACATGCACCATTAGTATGCTGTGAGTATATGTACAAAAACTGTCTTATGTTCTGTTGTCTACAGGATTTTGAGACACGTTTGTATGTTTCCACTGAATGGATTACCACCAAGTTGGAAAGCGGTGAGATAGCTGATTTGATGGCTGCACGTTCAAGGCTGGCTGACTACTGCAAGAGACAGAGTGATGCAGGTATGTCTGGGTCCAAAACCGAACGTTTCACTCATACAGTCCTGGTTTTGTAATGCTAATTTGAACAATATATCTGTGCAATTAATGTGTGTTAAACAACCATAACTTGAATACTACTATATTTAAAGAGGTCATTAGAGAATAGCAGGTTTATAATTTAGTTTGTTGATTAACAAAATAATTTCACGCATCAAATGAGAATATTCACTGCATAGTTATTAACTACCTACTGAATGAGGATGTGACACACAATAGTGGGGGGGGGGGGGAACAAAACCAGAGCTCAATAAATGGGTGAGGTTTATTAGAAGAACAAAAGGGTGGAGAATGGAATCCTGGCAAGTCTTATTGTGGTGCATCAAAGTAGAACACATCAACATTGATGTGAAAAGCATTAATACAAATTACAATACTTGTAGCTGTTTTTCATCAAATATGTAAAAATCTGTTTAGACTTTGCCTTCAAGAAATGTTACAAGTTATGTAAATGGTGACAAGCGCACAAACCATTGTGTGGTTTCCTGAGAAACTTGCCTGTGTTCTTGCAGTTATGTTTGCTTACTTTGCACATGCAGATACAAAATGGATACCATATTCTATTTTTGATTGTGTAGTGTGTTTAACTTATTTGATTTGACAACATTCTACTTTTATTGTATTTTACTCTTTGCACTACAGTCCCCTGTGCTGCTGTGCCAACTTTAACTTCCCCTACGGGCAAAGGTTTCACTTTATGTTGAAAAGTGCTGGTGACATAAGGGCTGAGATTAGAGGTGTGACAATACACTTAGCTCACGAGATGATCCTTGTGCCCTAGAAAATTTTGAGCTTTAAAAACTTTATTTTCTGCACAAATTTATGGTGGATATGTATTTATTTATATAAAGGGAAACACAAAATTCAATTGGCAGGTGACCATTCAAAATAATATAATGCAACATAATACAGTAATCAGCAGCCTGTTTTTGTTAGCTTAAGTTACTTTTTGGACATTGCACATTTCTTTCTTCTATATTCATTGCATGTTTTCTTATTGTGCAAATAAACTTTTCTCAAAGCATTTTCATTTGTTGTTTAACATTTCTTGTCACAAGCTATTTTTCAGAACAAATGCTTTCAAAAAGTGATGGGGATATGTCCCCAGCTTCCCCAGTGTAAATGACACCTATGCCTATGGGGGATCAATAAAGGAACATCTTTTACCATTTTGTAATGTGTTTGTCACTTCCAGGTTATAAGATCCCTGTTGACACCTGGCCAGTGCTGATCACCATCACAGATGATGCCACACAGGATTTGTCAGTGTCCTGGTTTGTTCCTCCTAACACAACAAAGCCTGAAAACACTGATCCGTCAGTCACATGGCAAAGCAGACCTGAGGGCACGGTCTACGTCAGGTGAACAGTGATTGCTTCTATCTTTCAATTCATTATGTTGGGTTTCATTTAACGGTCACTAAACACTTAAATCATGTAACCTGTTTACTGTTCAAAAGCTATGAGACAAAAGTGTGACTTGAATACATGAATAACCAGATTTGACCTTTATTGGGGTCAGCATTTACTGTAACTGAGAATTCAAACTCTTCACTACTAACAATGTAAATACTTAATACCTAAAGTCACTATTGATCTCTGAATGAGGTAACTCAATAGTGATTGAGCCTATGGCCCACTGATGAAGGTGGTGGTAGAGAGGGAGATTTCTCAGTATAATGAACTGAGTGTATATGGCGACATTCCCTGGAAAAATACTGTTTTAGGTTACTGCTAATGCAAACTGAATATTTCCTACTTCTGCGTTTAACTGGCAAACTACAAGTTGACTTTTATTCACACAGGCAGGGGTGGAAATTGGGGGTACACAGGGGAACGCCGTTCCAAGAGTAAAAGTCAGGAGGGAACGCATTTCCTGCTCAGATTTCAAAAATCTATTTTAATAGGGAGGAATTGCTTGTAGCTGCTTTAGACTGTTTCTGAAACATGATCATGAAAAATGATTTATTGTGCTTAAACGCACCACAAATGGGCTGGCTAAAGCCCATTCAGCCATTGGGAAGGTATGACATTACAGCGTCCCTGGAATGAGTCCCCAAAGTAGTGTTTCTGTGTTGCGTTGTCATCGCTACCAGCCACAATATCCCAGAAGCTGCAGTGTTGATGGGTACGTGTCTCTGATGCATTAAAAGGACTCAAACACTATCAATGAGTCAGTCGAAGCGAAGATGACTATAAGATTACGGAGTTGACTACAACTAAGCTCTGAGTAAAAGCAGAACTTGTGTTAAAAAATCTGCAAATGAAACTTTCCGGTGAACAAAGTGTTCGACGTAATCTAAAACTTTTTTTCTGTCCTTCTTTTCACATAACATAAAAGGGTCTTTCATGGTCCTCCAAGCATCAAGGATGGTCAAGAAAATGCAAGGATGCTTCGTGAGGCCTTGGTTCAAGCTGGGAAAACCTTTAATCCCAACACTTACAGTGGGGCTGGCTATGACCCCATTTTCTCTGTTACTCACCACAATGAGATCTGGATCTAGTGTGCATCATACAGTGGCAGGAAAAAGTATGTGACGCTCTTGGAATTTCATGGTTTTCTGAATAAATTTGTCATAAAATGCAATCTGATCTTCATGTCAAGGGTATTGACTAATAAAAACATGCCTAAAATAAATTCTCATCCCTCCTGTCTTTATTGAGAACAGTGCTTGAGTTAAAGACCTCCAGAAAGCTAATTGGAGTCAGGTTTTAACACACCTGGAGTCTTGTTAAGAAAATGAGTGTGGAGGTGTGGACTACAGCTACTTGGACTCATAAAAAAAAAAAAAACCCTCAAACTTTTGGAGTTAGTGCTGCACAAGAAGCGCATGCTTGTGAGTCATTCCTCACCAAAAAGCGCTTACAGAGGCGCCACGATCAAGAATTTTTGATTTACATAAAGCTGGTTAAGTTTACAAAGTGATTTCAAAGACTTTAGAAACTCACCAGTGGAGACACTTTGGGACTGTTGCTACTCTAACCAGAAGTGGGCGCCCAGTCAAAATGACAATGCCAAAGATTTGAAGGCATCATTGGAACTGGCTAACATCTCTGTTCATGAGTCTTCAATACGTAAAACATTGAGCAAGCAGGGTATCTACGGAAGGAAGCCACTGCTTACAAAAGAACATTGCTGCATGCTTTGCAAAAGAGCACATTGGTACTCCACAGCGGTATTGGCAAAATGTTTTGTGGACTGATGAAACTAGGATTGAACTATCTGGACGAACCACACAGCACTTACACCTGGCGTAGAAAGGACCCAATATATTATCATGAAAACAAAGTATGAAGGGGGGAAACCAGTTGACTATAAGGGTTCACTTTTTTCATTTTGAGTGTTGAATGATAAAGGGTGATCAGACTTATTTTAGACACATTTTATTTGTCAATACCGTTGATGACTTGGATGAAGATCAGATCACATTTTATGACAGATTTATGCAGAAAACCATGAAATCTCAAAAGGTTCACATACTTTTTCTTGCCGCTGTATATCATCATACAGCGATACTCAAAAATAAGTCAGCATAAAAGCCCACCTACCATCAGGTACCAGTACATAGAAAACATTTTCACCTTCAATGACATCAACCCACATCAACAGTTATATAACAGTTATTAGTTTTGTAATTTACTTATTCAGTCATGAATACATTCTAGAAAGAATATGAGGCCCATTATCTCGTCTTTGGGCAGAATTTAATTAAATCAGTGTTGTGTGTGGTTTTTTGCATGCCCAGTATTGTTTGTGTATGACTGTATAGTAACTCTATACTTATTCTTTAATTCAAGGTCTTTACTGTTCCTGTAAGTCTTGTATTATGTCGCTGCAGTTCCAGTTTAATAAACATTGTTGGTCAGCAGACAGACGGATGCCCCTTTTGCATTTAGTTTCAGGAATGTTGTATTTACCAGCAGTGATTCTCATTTTTTACACAATAGTGATGATATATTTGTTGTCTGATAATGCTTCTTGCTCCAACCATATCTGCTGTAATAAACATTGCACATCTGTCCTTGCACCTATCAATTAAAATTTTATCTATGTTTTGCATATGTGGTCAATGTCAGGTTGTTCCTGTCTTTCTGAGTAGAACGGTAACTACAGGTCAACCCTACCGACACCTGCCAAAAGTACAACTGAACAAAGACCTTACTGCCATATGATATAACTTAAATATATGAAGGTTGTTTTCACTGTTATTTAGTTTTACTTTATTTTATACTTTGGGCATGTCTATGTTGTTGAAACTTTATTTTAATAAACATTATTTAGATTTTTTTTTTTTTTAAAGTGGGAAGATAATGGAGAAGGGTATTTATTTTGCTTTTTGACACCTGCATGGATTGGATGTGCTGTTTAAAAATGCATAATTGGGAAAAAAACATCCATATTTGTTGGAAAAAATTGACTAGACATAATAAAGAGGATTTGGAGTATTCAAGCCAATCAAATAACGTAAACAAACTTTATTTGTCGCATACATATGGCAAAATTCATCCCCTGCATTTAACCCATCCCTGAAAGGAACAGTGGGGACCAACTCCGATTGAAATGGCATGCCAGGTCAAACAGCACTGACTGGAGAACCAACCTAGCGAACATGTTGTTGATGGTGGGGTTAAGCCGGAGCACCCGGAGAAAACCCACACAGACACAGAGAGAACATACAAACTCCATACAAAGGCTGGGACGAACGGTGTCCAAACCCAGTGCTATCCACTAGGCCACCGTGCTACCACGACTATGGAGAAATACACATAAACTGATGAATGGGGTGGTGCAGTGGTCAGTAGATAACTTTAATAAAAATAAAGTTTTTGGTGAAACTGTGACTATATCCTGACAGAAGTAACAATAATAATAATCTCTTTGTAGAGCACTTTTCAAAAACAAGTTACAAAGTGCTTTAACAAGCCTAAAGACAATAAAAAAAACAAATACATGATAAAAGCAAAACACTTAAGAGACTAAAATACACGTTTAAAGTAAATATAAAATATATATATAGAAAATAGAAAGTCGGGAAGGGCTGTTTTAAGAAGGGACTTAAAAGAGTTCACTGACTCAGCCAACCTGATTTCCTCTGGCAGGCTGTTCCCCTTTAGTTTTCAGTCTAGACTCTGGAACAGCCAGCAGACCTCTGCCCAAGGATCTTAAGGTACGTACTGGTGCGTATGGGACTAAAAGGTCAGAGATATAACAGGGTGAGAGGCCATGAAGAGCTGTAAAAGTGATCCATAAAATTTTAAAGTCAATTCTAAAACATACTGGGAGCCAGTGTAATGAAGCTAAAACAGGGGTGATGGCGTCATATTTCTTTGTTCTGTTTAAAAGCGTGGCAGCTGAGTTCTGGACAGTCTTGAGTCAATTAGCAGATTTTTGAGTTAAGCAAGTAAAAAGGCTGTTGCAGTAATCCAGGCGTGATGAGATGAAGGCATGTAAAATGGTCTCAGTGTCCTTAAAAGTTAATATTGCTTGTATTTTTTATATATTTCTGAAAATCGTGTTGTCTGCACAAGGCTTAACATGATGTTGTGGTCAGTGGTGTACTAGGACTGAACACATGCCATCATCAGCAGACATTAAAAGGTCATTGGTGACTCTAAGCAGGGCAGTCTCAGCGCTGTGGTACTTCCTGAAACCAGATTGAAACTTTTCAAATATTTTTTATTTTCCAGTACAGACAAAATAGTACATATACAGTACATATCTGATCTACAGATCTACAAACTTAACTAAGTGTCAATCACTGCTCAAGCACGGGTTGCGCAGCACCCGTCCTCCTGCATGCTCGCCTTCAGAAGTTTTGCAAACGCAATGACTGAGAAACAATCACTAGCTGCCCAGCTCTCCTTTCCTAAGTAACAGCATATAGTACAAAACACATGTGAACATATCTAGCATAGTAGGGGGAAACTTCATAGCGGCGTTATTCAAGTAGCAGAGAGAGATGTGGAAGGTTTTGCATTGTATGTTCAATTGTTACCGACTGCTGCTTTGATCCATTTGGGAAGAAATGGGACAAATAAATGTTTGTATTGATTTTGAACTGTACCTGCTTTTGCTTTGGATGTCTGGTATTGTGTCCAAACCCTTGATTTCCTGCTATTGTGCTATCATTAAGTGTGATACCATATATGTGGAACTTTATGCTTTCAGTTGGTAACACGGGCTTTCTCTTGATAGTTTGAAATCTCTGCTGGGATAAATCCCTTGACATTATCAGGGAAATAACAGGAAAACAGGAGACGTGGTTCATGGTTGGCATCATTAACACCTTGTTATGTACAGATCAAAGCCAAACACTACTCAGGTCAATCTGTAAGAAACAGGTCTGAATGCTGTACCAGAGTGGTTGGCAAAGCTGGATGAATTCTTTATCATTATAGCCAATACATGCCACCGTTATTTCAGTTAACTTGTAATAAGAGTTAGCATGACAAGGATCAGTTCTTGGACCACTTATGTTCTCTTTGTACAGGTTACCACTAACACATTGTTTACCAGCATAACATTTATTTTCACTGTTATATGACAATCAAAAGACTTTTCACACACTGTCAAAATGTAAATAACAGCATTAATAATTTCTGCATTACATTTGAGAGTGCCTGTTTTAGGACCCTGATATCGTGCATGTTGCCTCATGTAAACATAAATTTTCACTGTGGCTTCTCTTGAAGACTCCACAACTATTCTCTAGCAGTAAATGTTTGTTGTTTCTGTTTCTCTTGGTCAGTCTCTCTCAACACACTTTGGTGTGGAGAGCTGCCCTTCAGCTGAACTCTTATTATTAATTACAATCACAAAGACAACTAATTGTTGTAACTTCTTTATTTGTTAATTTCTTCACAAGGAAATATACAATTTCCACCACAACCAACAGATAGAGAATTTAAACAGGTGTTGCTGCCACTTTTGTAGGACTTGAGGACTCCTTTTTTGTGCCAGTAGCCTTCTTATCAGCATGAACAGCGAAGGTTTCTGCCACTAATAATGGGAAGATTATGGTAGCATCCGCTGACACCTAAAGAGGAAGAAAAACAGGCAATGTATTGAATCAGAAAACAAAAATTCTACTAAATCCCCATATTGGTATGTCTGTTTTTATTGCTTGAGATGAGGATACATCATTAAATAATAAGGTTTAGCACACAATCTCTGTTTTGCCATACATAGAGCTTGTAACTGTTAAAATAGAAAAGTAAAACACTCTTGCATGTATGCACTAATCTGTTTGGCAAGACTATGCACCGGTTATTTAACAAGTAAAAAACAGGTGTTGTGCAAATCAAAGTTTCCAAAACTAGTGAATGCAACATAATATTGATACTAGCATGTAATACTATATACCTTCACAGGTTTAGCATCTGCTCTGATTTTGCCCCAGGACACTGCCTCATCAGGTCTGGCCCCTGAGTCACAACCATCAAACTCTTGAGCTGTGTTCACATATACCGCATAGTCAGCTCCCTGCCTCTGGAAGGACAGAAATCAGTTTATTAAAACAAGCTTTATTGATTCATTGAATGATCACGCAGTTTCCTAAAAGTTTAGCATTTGTTTACTGCTCTACCTTAAGGCATTGAGCATCAAGAATTGGCTACAAATGCATCAGTGAATTCAGAATATGATCACCGCAAATCACAACCTTCATTTCCTGTTACATCTCTACTGTCCTCTTCATATCATGCCCCCCCTACCACACACACACACCCCACCACCCAGCCACCCACCCACACACACATACACCATGAAAACAAGAGAGATATAATCTACAGCCTTCAAAGACTTTTTAAATATCAGACTGCATTTCTCCACAACGTTCTGAAAGAAGTTGGGGACAACACCAAACTCAAAAATGCAAAAACTCACCCAGAAATTGGCATTGCATATGTGGTGTTTGGCTATACCTCCTCCCAGGATGATTATCCCTGTGCTGTTGGCAGCCACTGCCATTTTGTTCAACTTTGTAATATCTGGAATCAAATTGTGTAATGCGTAAGACCAACAAATAACCACAGAGACAGAGAAAGGTATGTCACCAATGAACACCGTTTTACCTTCATTTATGTCCACTCTGAAGCCAGGGTTCTCAGCTGAGAAGAGGCACAAAACGTCTCCTATAGCGCCGTCGGTCAGGGCAGGGCAGAACACTGGGATGTTATTCTGAAATAGTAACCAGATCGCTGCTCAGTAACAGCTCAATTAATTATTGGTTAACACACAAAACACACTCCTGATGTATACCAGGACTCACCTTGTAGGCCCAGTAGTAAACAGATTCCGGGTTGTTTATCTCTTTGCCCATTCGATGGATCATCTTAGATGGTGTCCAGTTAACGCCCTGAAAGACAACACATCACAGAAAAATAAAACTATAATGTGAGCTGAAGGCAAAAGAGGGACCAGGACATCTCAAATGCCACAATAAGAGAACATGTGATTAAATGCTTGGAATTCATAGCTCTGCTCTGTTGTAAAGCCTTGTTAAAACAGAGCAATTTGAGTTTTTAATATTTCAGTAAAATATGAAATGTTATCAAATTAGGTTTGTTTTGAGTATACACACATTTAAAAATTTTGTTTTAACACTCCCTGTAATATAAGACATTTTAGGGAAACGGGTAGACAGATGTTCACATACCTGAGTGTTCTGCTCGAGCAGCATCTGCTTCAAGATCGGCATCAACCATTTGTCAAATTTAGTGTAGTTTTCCTCGGGTATCAGAAGGTTCCCAATCCTGCAACAGAAGCGACACAGGGGAGAATTGAATGCTCTTCTCCTTACAGTCTTTCTTTTTTAAATAGACACTCAACATCTCTATTTAGCAGTTTTTATTATTGAGTGGTGGAGACAGGATGCACATCTCTAACTCCTTAGCAAGATAGCCAACTTTACTGTGCTGTTGCAGGGAGAAGAACTTGCTCTGCGTGCAGCATGAAATCAGATCGCAGTTACAATTATTTTTACTGATTTCTTTATTAACACTGTGAGTTTGCAGACAATCATACAGAAACATATTTCTGTATGATAAAAAACCTATTAGTGACACAGCTAAGCTAAGCGCATTAGCTTGGAGAGCTTCATCCCCCCCTTTAGACTTTAGACTTTATTGTCCCAGTGGGAACTTCTTTTTCACAGCACTGTACATCACCAATTAACGAACAACATGTTCCTCCTCACATATCATTACCAACAACAGACAGGACAGGTGACAGCAAAGATTCTGGTGTTCTCATCGAGACATCTTGATCAGGGCTGCTGTGGCTGCAGGGATAAGGCTTTTGCCCAAACAATTCCTTCAGCACCTCAGGGACCAGTACCTGTGCCCAAATGGTAGTAGAGCGAAGTGGCAAACTATAAGCTAGAAGTTGTCACAGCGTCATTAAGCTTCTCACCCCTCCTCCTGTATTTCACGCCGATGAGCTACTGTCACTTTATGGTGTGACCGCTGCTTTAACCCAAACTTGCTGTTTCTCCAGCAACCACACCATGAACACTATCAGGACTAAAATCTTAATGATCACAATTTTAAAGGCGCTCAGCTAGTTCACTTATTTAAAATCATTCCCTATTCTATTTTTAGCCAAACTTACCTGTCAAGGCCTTTTATAAACAGATCCCTGCCAGACAGAGTAAAGTCTCCCATGTAAGTTGGGGCCATACACTTGATCAGATCCTCCTCTATACCTCCAGTTGTGGTCACTAAGACATCAACCTAAAAAAAGAAAGAAACACACTGTATTAGGGAACACATGTAATGTGCTGCTCTGTAGTAGCTGTCTGTAGACCGTGTGATTCAAATATTTCCTGAGAGGTTGTTTAGGGACATATTGTTAGTGTAGTTGAAAAGAATCGTACCATTTTGTGTTCTGCAAGGTAGCGGATACTCTCCCGGACTCCACTGCTGATGAGGTTTGAGGTGTAACCGAGGAAGATGGTGCAGCTCCTCCGACAGGGGCAGGTTGATGGGCCTTCATCAACACATCCATTCAATGCCTTCACCGGTTGCTGACGCCTCTTGATCTGTGCATTATGTTAGATTAGAAACCATAATCATAGCCTTTTCAATTTACTAGATATAATGAACCAACCACACTACTATAGACTTCATTGAGAGTGTAGTTCATGACAGATGACGGGTTAAGGTAAGTCACGTGGTTAAGGTCAACAATCATTCATCTAACTGTTGGTGTATGCACTGCTGCCAGTATATTACACTGCATCAAAGGTTAAAAAAAATTAATGAGTCCTTAAAATGATCAACATGCTCATTTGCCAAGTTCTCCCTGTGCAGCACCCTTCTCACCATGGTGTTGATCTCCTGGATAGCCAAGCCCAAGTTGGTAGCCTGGAAGCCTGTGTGGAGGTAAGACTGCAGCAGGACTCGGTAGTCCACACCCTGGTTGAAGTCGTAGCCCTGGACCATTGGTGTACCCTCTGGTAAAGGGATGGACTTTCTGTAGATATTCTCAATTTTGTGGTTATGGTTTGCCATATTGTCTGAAAGAACAATAATATAACATGATAAGAGTTTCTGCACTATTCTCCAAATTACATTGGCCAAGTCCATATATGTGTACCAGTCCACACGATGACACAGACCCTCTGTTCCTTTCCACAGTGGTAATAAAGTCTGGCTGCTTTTGGTGGAGAGCAATAATCTCGTGCTCACCTACTGTTAGGTCCAGTCCACATATCTGTGATTAAGCCTGTCTCCATGAGCCACCTGCTTTCTGTTCTTCCTGCACCGCCACCTCACCGCCACCTCACCTTTCACTGTAAAGAGGATCTTGGACTGTTGCACTCATGGCCAACAGCTTGCTTTGATTGATCAGCCTAATCATTTGCTTTGCCTAACTTGTTATTCCAGATCCTGGTTGCGTAGTCCTCCCTGTGCTCCACTTCATTCTGTCTCATTAAGAGAGTTATTTAATTAGCTACCTACCATTATCTTTGTCCACTATCTTTGTCACTATCCAGTGAGTGTTTGCCTGCCCATTCTGGCAGTAGAATTTCTTGTTTTGTGAACAAAACTAAACTGAACAAAGAAAAGGAAGTTTTATTTAAGTTAGAAATTACACATGTGTTATGTCCTCTGCTCTCTAGTTAAGCAACATTAAAGTATTCTAGGTGCACTTTACTTAGAGGGAACCTGAAGATGACAGTGTACATACATAATGCAAAGAATGCAGAAGGTAAAGGTTCCAAAAGCTCCATCCTCACCCGCTTATCCGAGGTCGGGTCACGGTATATACATATGTTTACCACCTACTCCCTTCTGCCTTCTGTACAGCCAAAAACTGTACTCAGGTAAAAGTACTGTTACTTTGCAAAAACAAGTACTTAAGTAGAAGTAAAAGTGGTCATCAAAATAACTACTTGAGAAAGAGTACAAAAGTATTTACTAAAAAAATTACTTGAGTAGTGAGTAACTTAAGAAAATTAAGCAATGGGCCTTTTTTCCCAAGTATTTGATGTAGATGTGACTGGAATTATTTCAGGTGGTCTTTCTCAGGTAAAGGTAAAGTAGTGAATATATACGTAAGTCACCATCTCTTGCCACATTTACACCAGGAAAATATTCACAGTGTGTATCAGTGTCTGTCTTCATCAGACTACACAATGAGCATTCTAGTTAAATGCAGACTGCTGGTACACCTCTAGCTTGAATATTTACATTAAGGCAGAATGCAGGAGGAGTTTTTAAGCATGATATACTGTGTGTAGCTATTTATTGTTAAACATATTAGCATTAACATACAGACACTGCTCTTTTTCAGCTCAGTGTCAGCACGGTTTAGCCCACTGACTTCACAACAGAAACAGAAATACATGACAGCTGTAAATAAATAAATAGGCAATAAGAAGCAATGCAGCTTGATGAATGTATAAATAAATATATATATATATATATATACACAGTATATGCCCACAGCCCATATATCCCTGTATTTGCCTACCTGCTCCTGTCAGAAGTCTAAAGAAGTCAAACAATTTATATTTCACAGTTATAGACAGTAGACCTATAAAAATCATTCTCTACACTTTTATAGCCTACTCTGGTCTCTTTCATGTAGAGCAGAGAGATTAGAACATTACCTGTTGAGTTTGCTAGCAGAGGGTCTCTTAAGGATGTAGATCTGTCCTTTGGATGTCCATGCACATTTGACCAAAAAACACATGTAGTACAATTTATACTCCTTTAAAGACCAGGAGGGCGGAGTGACATGAGCAGGTATACAGTTTAGAGCTGCTGCAGGCTACAGCCTACAGTGTCATTTAAGCTGCATTCAGTCAGTATTAAATTGTCATTTAAGCTGCCGACAGTCAGTGTTAAATCTGAACAATATGCATGTCCATAAAAACATGCAAAAAAGGGTTTGACAGGTAGGACTTAAATTAGGTTATTACCTTTAATAGAGCTAGCAGTTTCCTACCTAGTCCACCAGGCAGACTAAAATACTGTACTGGTGAAAAGTGTTTGTATCATGTTTGTATGAAATGCATATATAAGCCTAAATACCAGCAACTTTATTAGGTACACTTGTTCAATTGCATGTTAACACAAATAGCTATTCAGCCAATCACATGGCAACACCTCAGTGCATTTAGGCATGTAGACGTGGTCAAGACAACTTGCTGAAGTTTAAACCGAGCATCAGAATGGGGAAGAAAGGGGATTTAAGTGACTTTAAACGTGGCATGGTTGTTGGTGCCAGACTGAATATTTCAGAAAATGCTGATCTACTGGGATTTTCGCGCACCATCTCTAGGATTTACAGAGAATGGTCCAAAAAGAGAAAATATCTAGTGAGCAGCAGTTGTGTGGACAAAAAAGCCTTGTTGATGTCAGAGGAGAGTGGGCAGACTGGTTCGAGATGACAGAAAGGCAACAGTAACTTAAAAATCCACTTGTTACAACCAAGATATGCAGAATACCATCTCTGAACGCACAACACGAAGAACCTTGAAGCAGATGGGCTACAGCAGCAGAAGACCACAGCTCCTGTCAGCTGAGAACAGGAAACTGAGGCTACAGTTCGAAGGGGTTCACCAAAATTAGACAACTGATGATTGGAAAAACGACTGGTCTGATGAGTCCCGAGTTCAGCTGTGACATTCAGATGGTAGGGTCAGAATTTGGCATAAACAACATGAAAGCATGGATCCATCCTGCCTTGTATCAGCGGTTCAGGCTGGTGGTGGTGGTGGTGGTGGTGGTGTTATGGTGTGGGGGATATTTTCTTGGCACACTTTGGCCCCCTTAGAACTAACATCATTTAAATGCAACAGCCTTCCTGATTATTGTTGCTGACCATTTCCATCCCTTTATGACCACAGTGTGCCCATCTGCTGATGGCTACTTCCAGCAGGATAATGCACCATGTCACAAAGCTCAAATCATGTCAAACTGGTTTCTTAGCATGACAATGAGTTCAATGTACTCTAATGGCCTCCACAGTCACCAGATCTCAATCCAACAGAGCACCCTTGGGATGTGGTGGAACGGGACATTTGGATCATGGATGTGCAGCTGTGAAATCTGCAGCAACTCCGTGATGCTGTCATGTCAATATGGACCAAAGTCTATGAGGAATGTTTTCAACACCTTGTTGAAAGTATGTCACAATTAAGGCAGTTCTAAAGGCAAAAGGGGGTCCAACCCGGTACTAGCAAGGTGTACCTAATAAAGATACCATTGAGTGTATATACAGTATGTATATACAGTATGTATATAAATTTGTACTGTATATACAACAATGATATGATGAATTTCAGTCAGGGTTTCAGAAACAACACTATACAAATGAGTTATACTATACAAGTAAGTTTATGTACTTACTTACTTACTCACCTGCTTTACAAGTCTGCACAGCAAACACGTTTACACAAATGTTGTTAGTCTAGTTAAACATTTTCAAGCTCCTAGGACATCAGTACAGTCTTTCGTGAAGGTCTTCAGTCACCTAGAGCTTCATCATACCCAGAGGTAAATATTGACACATGGAAGTAAAATGAATCATGCCTGCAGCAGAACAGCATTCTAACTCTTTAGCTGAGTACACACGGTTTATTTACAGTGACTATTATTCTCATCATAGCACAATACATTTAAATACTGAAAACAGTAACTGAGAACTCGTAAAGGATCCATAAGCATCATCAGAAGTCAATTGGTGTAAATTTTAATATTTTGTGTACTGTTATGACCACCTGCCTAATATTGTGTGGGTCCCCCTTTTGCTGCAAAACAGCTCTGATCCATCGAGACATGGACTCCACTAGACCTCTGAACGTGTGCTGTGGTATCCAGCACCAAGACGTTAGCAAGATCGGACTTGTTTGTCCAGCACATCCCAAAGATGCTCGATTGGACAGAGTTCTGGGGAAATAGGAGGCCAAGTCAACACCTTGAACTTTGTTGTTATGTTCCTCCAACCATTCCTGAACCACTGCAATTGTATCAGATTGCCGCTCATCCTAATTAGGTCATCCTCACGGAGAAGTATCATATGGGGAAAGACTACAGCTTAATAAATAAATAAGTTGTGGGAAACAAATTTAAGTTAATTTTTGATGCGTTTGCTGAAAGTTAACAACGAATAATTATTTTGTTAACTTTCGATCAATAAACTGAATTTAGAGATCTCCACTAGTGCTTTTTGCTGTAGTGGTGAGTCGGAAACCTCCTCCAAAAAGACAACAGTAAGAAAAAGAAAACGAGTCAGGAGTCTTTTTAAACAAGTCACCTAACTAAAGAGTCTAAAGAAGCAAACACAGGAAAAAGAGAGTCTGCACATCCAGCCCATCACACCAACTACATCTGAAACAGCTGCAGCTGCAGCCGGAAGCTCCGTGAGTAAAATTAGCTGATCGCTGCTGCACCACAAAAGTGTTTACGTGATTTGATGGAACTGAGTGATCAGTGATCGATCGTTGACAAGTGATGTGAAGCAAATAAAAATTTACAGAGAAGTGTTAAATGATACCAGACGATAAAAACCAATGGAAAGCCAAATTTGTGGTGATAAACTTGCAACAGTGACGTAAAATGTGTAAAATCATGCATGGATGAGGTGCATGCAGGCCTTTTTTTATACATGGCTATGGTGGAGGCACATAAAAAAAGAAGCTGCCCTTCTCTTTCTTTAGGTGTGTTGCTTGCATGTTTGGCTTCAAAACCATACAAATAGACATACTGCCAGGGTCTGGTTAAAAAGTATCGTAGCGTACTGGTTTGACTGGAGAGGTTTTGATAGCCTACTACTAGATACTGGGCTCTTTCAGTTGATACCTTAAGATATCCAGAATGGATACCCATACCCTATACCCTAGTACTCACTTATTATGATTAATTTGGTCATGTAACAGCATCCCCTCGGTTTAGAATTAATCTATCAATATAACTGAAGCTTTTCTATTGTTTAGACTTTTTACATTAAATGTCTTTAAACAAACTATTTATTATGAACAACTCATTTATTATGATAACCTTAACTAATAGAATGTGAATCATCATTTGAAAAACTATATATTACAGGAGGTAAGGGAAGTTTGATTCTGATCAGGGGAGATGTCAATAGTTTCTGGATTCAAGGTTTGTTTAGTTACTAGTGTTTCTCACTCTCACTACACTTGGTGAAAGTTGTACTGTTCCATCCAATTTGTATCATGGATCTCAGTATAGTGTGTATTATAGATCTTTGAAGATCTTTGAAGATATAATGTGTATATATAGATATAATTCAAATCTGGGTCAACATGTACATTTTTAAACAATTTCCAATTTAAATAAAAAACTTAAATAATTGCATGTCCTTGGCAGAGGTTTGTAGTCTCTGTGCTATGAGACAGACTTTTCTAACCATCTCCAAAGCCAACATTTGTTTCAATTTAAATGCACTGTATGCCTCTCTTTCTCAGACAAATATGTGTTCTGTACCAGATCATGCTAAATTATTGAACAACTACTAAACTTTAGCTCATTTTCAGGTCACAAATTAAAATTCATTAAAAAAAAAAGAGATCTTTCCAAAGAGTGTGTAAACATGCCCCCAATCTATTCCTTACAATGCTCCTGTGCAGTTGCAGATTTGTAGGTTTGCAGTGTGGAGAATTGCCCATGTTTGGTACAGTTGTGCTTAAAATTTTGCAAACCCTTGGAGAATTGGTAATGTATGTACCATTTGTAAAGAAAACATGAGTGAGCACACAAAACAGATGTTTTTTTATTTCTCATGAGATTCACATTCAACAGTAGGTCATAAAGGAATGGCACAATCATGAAACAAAACATGGCAACAAAGAAAAAAATGAACTGACCCATGCCTCCAGGACCAAGTCTTTGGTCGTCTTGCATGAACCGCACATTTGAGATCATCACCCCAGTGTGGCTCAGTGACATTAAGGTCAGGAGACTGTGATGGCCACTCCAGAACCTTAGGGTCATTGTCATGCTGGAAAGTCCCGTGTGCAGCTTTGAACCTTGGCTTGGTGTCAAGAGATCCCTGAACAGTACTGATTGGTATTTGCAAGGCTTTGGATATCTTTTTATATTCTTTTCCATCTTTATGGAGTTCCTTGTACCTTGTCTTGCAGTTCTTTTCTGCTTCCCATGCCTCAATATCTAGCCTTCTCAGTGCATCCAAGTGAGAGCTAAAAAACATTGACTATTTAGACACGGACACTAATTGCAATTTAAAAAGCCACAGGAGTGGGAAATTAACCTTTCATTTCCATTTTCAACTGTGTGTGGGATCAGGGCCATTTGGGTGATTTTATCATGATTTGGAAAGAATAATTTTACTCTTTGTAGTTTCTCTGGGGATATTGTGTTGATGGTGAATGTCTGTCTGTGGAAAATAACATGAACATTTTTATGTGCATTTAAATTTAAGCATCATTTTAAAAATACATGTCAGCAACCAATCTATCTGTCCAATTCCAAATCTCTTTAACATTACCACAGAAATAAAGAGAACCTGGCTGATGTCGGTGATCTGACATTTCGCAAACTCCTCTTAAGGTAGTAATACGTTAGCTAGCATACATGGCAAACACTGCCTACTTAACATGTGACAATATCAAATTTAATGTGTCTCTGAATACAGTGTAATAGGTATAGTGTGTCACTTTTACTGGCCCCACAGAAACATATTTTAACAATCTTCAAAATATATATATTTATATAGATTGCCTTATTGTACATGCCAAGATGTTCCTGGAATATATCTTGGGGGACATGTAATTTACTACACAACAATTTTTCTTTCATTTTGTCATTTTTCCAGGGGGCATTGTTTGGGGTTGGCCTTTCTTTGTTTGACAAGGGCAGCAGCTGACCTGAGTTTGGTAGGCTAATTAGATGATTTACCAGATCATCAGTTGAGGGTAGAATTGCTGCTGGGTTACTTCCTTAATAGGCTAGGTCATGAAATCTGCAGCAACCTTTGGGGTAAGATCTATTTTTTAACAAGGCACTCTGTATTTTTCAGTGCTGTGCAGGTTATAACCGAGATTTTCGAGTGGCCTTTTATTGGCCAGCCTGATGCACACCTATGCAATACACGTGTTGTCTGATCACCAACTTCATATGCCACACATGTGAGGGGGATGGATTATCTCGGCAAAGGAGAAGTGCTCACTAACAGAGATTCTGGGCCTTTCCGAAACTAGACCCTCGCAGCTTCCACTCCGACACCGAAACTGCTTGCTACTTCCACTCCGTTTACGCGTTCATGCGTCACATTGAGTGTCATCCGAAACCAATGAGGGCGGAGTGATAGTGGGTTGTTAAACCCTCAAATGCCGAGTCAGCACCGATGCTGGCTTGTTGAAGGTGTGTAACACCCTTTGCTGCACGAATGGGGACCTTTCTTTCAATTTGCGTTCCATGTGACACCCGCCGGTTAACATGTAGATTTTTTTTATTTAGAAACTACACTGATATTGTCACGTCACCATTCACAGGTTAACAACGTAGCCCATATGATTTATATTGAAATGTTGTATTTGTGAATGTAACATTTTTCATATAGGCTAAGTTAAAGAGGTTCAAATAAATAGGCTTTTCTTTACAATGAATATCAATCTTTTCATAAATTAATATTTTTTTTCGTAAATATATAAAGTTATGTTCGAATGAAATATTCGACACAAAATGAATGACAAAGTCTCTGACAGATTTCTGAAGAGAGATTTTTGTGTAGGCCTACACAGAGAAAGTCTTAGATCTTTGAGTTCATCTCATGATGAATGGGGGCAAAAACAAAAGTGTTGCGTTTCTAATTTTGTTCAGTGCATAAATCAACCATCTCGTTGCCCACCTGGTAGGGAAGACCGGGTATGGTTTCAACATGACATACTGTAACAATACTAATTCCACCAATTATTTAAATAAATAAATAAATAAAGATAGGAGTGGTGTGATATCAGTATTTACCTACTTCCTCCCCGATCAGGCATGGTGGTTGTCAAGGCTGTGGACAGGCACATTCAGAATATATAGAGAAGAAATATATAGTAAGAAAGTCAATTTTTTATACTATACTTTCATTGCAGATAAAATAGCATGACTTATATATAATTAAATTGTAGTTTCTTAGGCAACATGTCATGCATTTTCCCCCTGGTAATTTCAAACCACCATGCTAATATTGCTAGTTAAACAATGGCAGACAGGGCTGAAGTTGGTTTTAACACTTTAAAGTGTTACAACCATCCCCCATACCTAAGCCTTGGGACTTTCTTGATGTCAATATTTTTACAGAGTACCCTGCAGTCTCTGGGTCCACCAAGACTACACTCCAGGGTTACCAGCATTTATTTGTCAATACAGTGACCTGTGCTCCCATTTAAATGTTGTGTGCATTGGCCCCCCATCTTTTCCCTACTCTGTCTTGGTTGGGAGAGGGCAGGGAAGAAAAAGGTGCATAAATCCCAGTATGCCAAAGAGTAAAATGTAGAAGTGCCGGTGCTGCATACCGGTCCACTTCAAGCACCGTCTGACTCAGATTAAGAATATGCACACATTGACACACAGGTCTTTTTTTTGTTAAGACCTCAAGATGTACAAATATTTGCTTTAATTAGGCACATGGTAGTAGTGTTTATTAAGTATACAGTTAAGTTTGTTTTAGTATACAAGTTTACATACACACCCAACCATCCCGGTTTAAATGTTAGTGTTAAGACCTGTTCACTTCAGTGTCTGACTACTGTGATGATGCAAGCACAGACACACACACACTTATTAGGTGCACATTGGCACATTTTGTTAAATGTTATGATGTCACAACAACTATGACTGGCAGTGTTTTTTCTTTATGGGCAAAAACAAAAGAAAGGGGTGGTCATCACTCAAGAGGTGGACAAAAATAGCAAGTAGCAAAAGGAGAGCCAAAAGACAGCAAAGAAATGAATAATAGTGAGAAGTTTAATGTAAGCAATAGAATAAAAACCTTTCATTTTCCATCCCACGGCACTGTTGTGTGAGAACAGCACACCGTTCGTATGGGATAATCGTGTATAATACAGCTTGCACTCCTGATATTACTATGTTGGCTAATTGCAGGGTTAGAAGGGGAGAACATTAAAACATTTATATACCTGTATATACCTTATTCATCTTGTTTAATTACAAAAAAAAGACACATACGTGTGTGACATTACATAATTGTTTTTCTTGAGAAAGTTTACAGGTGCTGCAGGATGTCATGGTCAACAATTCAGCGGTTTATCAGCACTGTACCCTGTAGGCAGGATTTTCAGTTACTTACGTTATTGCAAAATTAGGGCACATAACCACTCAGTTGTGTTTGTTACAGCATGACATCTCATACAGTTCCTCTTATTGGAAATGACTGTCAATGCCTGAATGTTTTTTGGGCTGTCTTTGTAGATCCCCCGCTGTTGTGCCATTTGCATTTTCAGAAAAATGGTAATACTATCGTGAGGCGGTTGTCAAAGCATCAGGGTTTCGTCTCGTCTTTGCTCAGGGCTCCTTTCATTTCTGCTCCGAGGAGCAAGCGAGGGTCGGGATATAGGCCTACCTGAAGACTGGATTAGGACATGCGTGATTATCCATCGCATGTCAGAATCTGCTTTTATTGCCAAGGTTTACTCAAAAGGAATTTGCTTTGATATTTTTGGTGCATAACAAATCACATGTATAAAATATCAGAATATGCTACCTGTTATGGTTTCCCAGTCTCACCCAAATTGATCTAGTTTCTGTTAGTCACACAGAACAAAATGTTCAGTCGACTCAAAGCTTAATAGAAAAAAAAAATTTTATTTTCCCCTATTCACAAAAATTAAATAAAAAAGGGATACATCAGATAACATCCCACCTGCACCACAGTTGAGCAAAAAAAAAAAAAAAAAAAAAGGTACATCAAATTCAATTGCCAGCCTTGATATCAGATTGAAACAAAAGTGATGAATGAGTTTTCCCACATTCTTCCCCAAGGTATGCAAGTACGGACTGTCCTTCAGTCCAACCACATCAAATTTGACATAATCAAATGGTCCGCTATAAAACAACGAAAACAAAATATTCTTTAAATAAAAAGAATTTTTTTTAAAAAAGGGAAAAAAAAAACTTTTAAAGTCCAAAACAATTTGTGCACTGGAGCACAAAAAAACCCATCAAACTAAAATAAATAAATTAAAAACAACATGAGCATCAAAATAAAAAAAAACAAAAAAAAAAACACAATTGGACAACTTGCATTTAAATTTTCTTCTGAATATAGCTTAGTGTATTACAACATGGCGAGTGGTAAAGCCTCAACTTTTTTACCAATTCTTTGTGGCACAGGAGCTGCATCCTTCCCAAAAACATCGCAATGAATGCCTCCCCAAAAAAATCTTTCTGGCCTGTGATCAGTGAGTGGCCACCTCAGTTCTCAATGCTTGTCTACCAGTTAAACCTCAAGATGATACCATTCAGTATTCACCCTGTGGGGCGCTGCAGCTTACAGAAGTGGTCAGGTATCTGAAACACATCTCTCTCTCTCATACATGCACGCGCGCAACATTTGTGCTACAAAAAAAATAAAATAAAAATTATGTCACCTAGGTCGTGGGGAAAAGGAAGAAAAATTCTGTAAAATGCATAAAGTACTAATGTGAGTTCATATTCAGGAAAATGTTTTAGGTGTTTTTCCATTTGTGACGGTCTGTTTCAGGAGATTTGAGCATCCCGACGATAAAACTGACAATGTTAACTGGCAAGCAAATGTTGATCCTCCCAGTGGCCACTTCAACTCAGGCATGACTCAAACTATGGCCCAGACATAACTTTATTGTAGGGCTGGTGCAAAGTTACATCTAAGCATTACTCGCGTACACACCTTTATAGTAAAAACACCAACAGGCAAACAGCCATACACACTTTCATTACAACCGTCCACTATGGACAATGACTAAAAGTTAAAGCTGGATAAAGACCACCACTCTCTCATAAGCTAACCAGTGTCAGGGGAGAACTATTAGGACTCAGTATATTCCCAGGCATATCCTACACAGTATCAACGGGTGAACATATGGCAACAACAATCACTAGATTGATCACAAGCTGGAGAAGTACCTTATTAGTCCAGCAGTGATTTGAATTGCCATTGACAAAGCTCTTATAAGGTAGATCCCTGCAAAAGGACCTGTTATAAAACGACTTAAAAAAAGGGAACAAGCCTCTCTGAAAAGCATGCAATGTCCATGTCGAGAAGCCTTGATGGCTCAAGCAGCCATCATTTAACAGAAAACTTTGAAATAGACGGGGACACACTCAAACACAGATATGGATTGACAGGTGCGCAGAGACATGGATCCCAAATACTGTAATTAAGATGTCCCCCTCCTCTTAAATCCTATTCAATCCATTTTTAGGAGGAGCTACATTATCAAACTATGTTAAGAGGCTTACCCTAGTCATTTTACCATTGCTTAATATTATGCTTACTTTAGCAAGCCATTAACAGTCCTAAAATCACTTATCAAAAAGAAAACTATATCTCAGTATATTACTGTATGTCTTACATTTGAAACTCTAAATTTCTTACAAAAAGAAAGTGCATTTATAATCGGTAAGAACTAATTCATTCTTGGTGATGTCTTAACGCTCTCATTAAGTCCGTTTTGTAAATACTCTAAAAACGAAGCAGCAGCAAAAAGGATTCTCAACATGCCTACAGTATTTGAACTCGTGTTGCAGTGGGCGATTCTCCAATCAGACATGAGCTGATTGCCGTATTAAATCTACCTATAGTTGGTCGTCTCACAAGCAGCCGCCATTAAACTATAGGGACATTGATTAGACAACATGTATGAGTGGGAGGACAAAAGAACCACGCACCCGACAGCTTCCAATTATGGCAGCCTCTCCATACGGACGACAATTTATGTAATAAATCAAGTGAGCAGCAAGATATTCACTCAAAACATGCGTCACATAAGAGGCGATATATGCCATGCAATAACTTGGTACTGCGGTGATAAAAGCTTGAGGACAGACCTACTGCATCTTTTTTGCCTCGAATGAGAGGGGGGGGAAGAAACCTATGATTCGAGGGGAATTCAGCAACCAAGGGAAGAGGAAGAAAATTAAATTCAGCTAAATGTACATGTGAAAAGAGAATAAGACCCATGTATATGCACAACAATTGGTTTATGCAATTTCACCGTAAAAGGTGAAAATTTGTGCAAATAATTTGTGCACATTTCCTGCATTGTTACATAGTAAAAGCGTCTCATGTTTTTAGCCTCTGGCACGATTAAACGGACAACGTGCATTGTGGAATTTGGGACTGTGGCACCCTATGCTGGTTCAGATAATTCCTTTTTTAGAATGTACCTATCCTATCTGACACCCCCCTCCCCTCCCAGCCGTCACCTATCTTAACAGAATAATTAAATCGAGGAAAGGAGGTCAAAGCCAGCCCCTTTTCTTGCCCTCGCCTACCTATTATCCCTGCGGTGCTGTTGGTGAAAGTCACTTTTGAGCGTGTTGGATTTAGTGAGGCGTTTAATCCGAGAGGTATATGTATATCCCCAGTTTACCCTCCCACACCCACCACCCTCCTCCCACCCTCCCTTACAGAGACACACAGGGCGCGGGGGGAAAGGGGGCCATCCGCTGAGTGGAGGATCAAGGCCAGTCACATCCCTCCAGCTCTCGTTTCTCCCCACAATCTGGGCAGTGCAATGAGTTCCCCAGTAACCCTCCCGTACATTAACCTGGGAGAAAAGACAGAGGAACGGAGAAAAGAGATTAAAATCACATTTTGGTGAACAATTGGTAAATGTAGAGGTGCGATGAGTGTTTCAAGGGTCAAACGGATGATGCACAGATGGTGAAAAGTCTGATTCTGGATCAGGGAAATCATTTGGGAACAAAATGTATCATTGCTTATCAATGAGCTGGGAGTTTCATCATTTCCAGAAGAGGGGAGGGGGTCTCAGGGGTAAGGACTGTAGATTTGTGACGAAGAGACGTTTGCTGGACATACCTAACAGGTTGGTGTCCTGTGTGGACAAGGGGATGGTTTGGTTAGACGCCGTAGCAGGCAGACAGGCGTTCCTTCAACAGAGGAGGAAACTGCTCTGAGAACTGCTGCCAGTTCTCTTCACCGACCTGGTCCTTGAAGCCATGCAAGATCTTGGAAAAGAACACAAGAACAATTGTGGAGGCTGACTAAGCGCTTTCCATGAATGTTCAACATAGGATATTTAAGGGTGAATTTCAGGCGTAGCTGCTGACTTACACCTATCTACACAGGAGGTAATAAAGAACTTGACTGTTTGCTAAACCCCGCCCCAACCCTTCCTGTGTTTTTGGTTTTGAAAGGCAAATTGTGATTAGACAGACACAGTTTAGCAAACATTCAACGGACACTTTGATTGATTTAATTGGTGAGAGTGAAATGTCCCACTGCTCTCCCACCACAAAACAGAAAGCTCTACCCACACATCTCAGACTCAAAAACCATCCACACCATGTAATCAGATTTCGAATGTCTGATAGTGATCATCATAGAGTATGGTGAGCTAGCACTACATGAGGGGAAGGAACACTTTAATCACAGCTCACTAGGTCCATCAATCAGATCAATGTGTTTGATAAGATGGGATCAGTGATAAGGCACTCACCTTATAAAACATGTCTCTCAGGTCATCCTTGGGGTTGACCCAGGAGGCCACTGCGTCACAGAAGAAAATGAAGTCCTGGAGAGAGAGGGCTTGTTACTTCATTACACAGTGAGGTCTAGAGTTTAAGTTTTCATCAGTCAGAAAGTTTTTACACAGAGCTGAAGTCTGACTCCTCTTCTCCAAAACAAGCAGAACAGCTGATTACAGCAGGAAATTAAGCTTGTTAAACATCAGGTTCCTCTGATGCTCAGGCAAAAAAGACGTGATGCTGCCAGCAGATCTGCTGCTCGTCAGCTGTAAATGCTTTAATAATCTTCCAAACTGTCGATTTTATTTTTGTGTTGCTTTCTCTGTGCTTGAGTTATTTTAAGAACTTGATGGTTTTGTCCAGTTTGTTATTAAATGGTTAACTTTATCATTTATACTCCCAAAAAAAAAGTGGTTTTTAATGGTCAAGCAAAGCCTATAGTTTCATTATATTCCAATCAAATCTGATGTTCATTTATAAATGTTGCTCATGGATAGAGGTTACAAATAATGATGCCTGTGCATCGCTTTGTACGCAGTATAGGCCTACAGCCTATGTCAGCTGGTTAATTTGCCTAATCTTCGCAGGTTTTAAGACCACGGTGGAAACGCACACAATAAAGAGCTGAAGGAACCTTTTAGCTCCTTCAAAAGAGATCTGGGGACTAAGGTCCCTGGTACTTTTTGTCGAAAAGCGGATAATATCACCTCACCTGCACCACCCCTGCAGGGTTCACACCGATCATCACACAGATTCCCCGGAAGGCTGAGTCCTTCTCCTCGTTATCTCTGATATTCCTCAATGATGTGCACCTGAGAAGAGGTATGACGAGGAGACAAAAATTGGACTGTATTGATTCATCAGTTCAGTTGCTAAGGGTCTGTGAATTACTAACGTTTTGTAAACCTGCATGCAAGCAGTCAACAGGTGTGCTATATCTGGATCAGAAAATATAGGAACAAAATGTATCATTTTGTGTCAATGAGCTGGGTGTTTCATCATATCCAGAGATTTCTTAACTGGTGAAAGTTAATTCCTACATAGTGCAAGAAGGGCCAAAAATAAAAAAGAAACAATGTGTCTTATTTAAAACCAGTAAGCTGGGTATTTCACGATACCCACATAATGTTCACATGTGACTCACCATGGTCTAATGAATTGCTGCAGCTGTGGTGCCACTTCCTGGGGACAGACGTAACCCAGTCTGCCAATAGTAATGGCTGCACACGCAGGGACAAGAAAAACAATTCACCTCAATTCCACATCGGACGCTTTCCAACATTTTAAACAGCCCAGCTTAGAGTGTATGACCGTGTGTGTACCTGTGTTTTCCAGCAGAGTCTTGGGTGTGTTGGGTCTATTGATGATCTCCACCAGGTGTGGCAGAACCATTCCCACATATGGCTGCATCTCTGCACCTAGACACACACACACACACACACACACACACACACACACACACAGCAGAGAGAGCGCACAACATCAAGTGTCTGAGGAAACTGGTCCACCTGCAGGGTGGAGGAGTCAAGGTGACAGTTGTCACAATGTTATGCTTCTGACTTTGATGATAATTGGGCACACGCTGAGCCTCGCCTACTTTAAACTAGTAAGAGCAGCACAAACTCCCATGAAATAAACACAAACGTTTTAACTATGGCAGATTACTTTGTTTGCATTGGTCACAGCAAGAAGTTGAAGTCTTAATGGCGGGGGGTTGCTGCTATCAATGTATACGTCAATGTTTAATTTAGATTTTTTAAGTCCCTTTTTCAATTTCTAAAAACGGAAATTAGAGAAATGCTCCAATGGTCGTGTTTAGTTTATTTATAGTAAAACATAGTAAGAATGCTTCCCTGCATTTATTATGCAACATGACATTCATACTATAACAGTATCAATGTGCATTTGTACACCTTTGAGTGCGTGAATTTCAACACAATATTTTGTCTGAAGTGCAAAACAGATACTAGATTTAATTCACTGGTATCCACTAAAACCCTTTTGCAAACACAAAAATACATGTTCCAATAAAACTGCTTTATAACATCCTTCACTTCAAGTTGGCTTCCCGACCAGTACAGGTCTGAATTTATCTCAAGACACAAAAAAAGAGGCAAGTCTCAACATCTCTATAAGAAAAATCTCATTTGATTTTGCAGCGGCTGATCTAAAAGACACGCTCACCAGGATTGCTTGTTTGCTGCTTGACACTTGTGCCTGTAAGGAGATCACACAGAGTGTCACTGGATCTTTCACAATGGGCATGTCAGGCATGCATTCACGCGCACACGCTCACGCAGTACGCAAGCATAATGAGGTAGGGTTTCGGTGCACAAGTGTTAATGACAGACAAAGGGGAACAGCACACTGAATTCCCCCCTTTTCCAATCAGGCAAAGTCCTAATTGCATTAGGTTCTGAGAAAGATTTGAACTTTTCTACAACTAGACAACTGCTCTGCCCGGAGTGAACTGTGGAAAATGTTCTGCCACACAAGAACCACAATTAATGGCAACGGAAAGGCAGAGGCTGTGATTGGTTTAATTGTTCACTGAAAAACACACACACACACACACACACACACACACACACACACACACACACACGCATCCAAGCACTCAACTGTGCCACCTAGAGCCCAGACCAACATGAGGTGTCCGATGTCTGGATCAGAAATTATAGGAACAAAATGTATCATTTTGAATCAATGAGCTGGGTGTTTCATCATATCCAGATGCTGGACCCTTGTTTTCAGTGTACGCAACCAAAAAAGGTAACAGAAAAAGCATCAACAGTAAGTGCAACCTGCTTTCTAACCCACTCACCCATTTGCATGGAGATCTCTCCAATGGCCCAGGTAGCGTTGTTACACACTGAGATAAACTCTGGGTTCAGGTTGAGCCCCAGGATGGGCATGAACTCAGCTGGAGGGAGGACATGGACACACACACTGGTTACAACACCAACAGATTGACATCCAATCTCTCTCTCACACACACAATTCCTTTACAACCTCCAGTTTGGTATAGCCTTTCATTTAAGACATTGGACCATTTGTGGCTACAACAAGTATCACAATCAGCCAGTCAGGGTTCTGAAAGCACACTCACCAATGCAGGGCTTAACATGTGGAAAGCACGCCTTGGTTAGATCACCCAAAAGAGCAAAAGAGCTTTGCCTCACCTCAGGCATAGTATCCTGGCAACACAGACCAGACATCGTAGTGTTATACGTACAGTAAATATGTATGAAACTGCCCTGTTACATGTTGTGTGTGGTTGCATTTGCAAAGTTAAACACACACACACACACACACACACACACACACACACTCCTTACCTGCATGCACTGGAAAAGCAGGGTCATGATGTTAGATCGGGCCACTAGCTGTTCTACATGACCCCCCAAACCCTCAGCCAGGCCACTCAGCAGATCCAAAGCCACAATCATGAAATCTTTGTCAGGAGCCTCATACTGGTCTGGGTGTTGGTTGTACATCTGTACAGACAGAGCAGACATGTTTCAATGTTTGTTTGCCTCTGAAAAAAAGATGAATAAATACACAGGACATTTATTTTGGGTGCGTGTTTGCATTCTCACCATAGCCTGAGCTAGTGTCTTCTGGACTAGTGTAACACAGCGCTGATAGACAGGCTCACAGTAAGGTAGAAACCCACTCTGCAGGGCGGTGGCTACAGACGACAGACACTGGAAGAAACAGAAATGCACAATTTGATGTTTGGGTTGTACGCCCACCAATAAATGACAAAAAGCAGTCAAAATCCTACATCAGTGCCACTGTATTCAGATTCCTTTCTGTGACATTTCAGTGTGAAAGAGCCAATACAGGAAAAGCTCATAATCTGAACTCAGTGTGGGTCAGCATGTCAGGAAAATGTGCCTGATTGAATAAAAGCCTCCTGTAGTGCAAGAATAAAAAAATATATAAAATAAACAACTTCTTACCTCTAGTAGAGGGAAGAGATCCTTGTCTTCGTCCTTCAGCTCATTCCACTTGGCAATAAGGGGGGGCATCAACTTCTGAATGTACTCCTGAGAAACAATATAAATGAGTAAAAATCAACGTTTGCCCCACTTTCTAAACTCAAGACGTATGATTAAAAAGGTTTCAACACAAAACAAATTATTTTTGTCAGTCAATTTTCTGTGTTGCTTTTTTTCCCCCCAATCATACTGAAAGATCCATACCACTCTTAGACCAATGGTAACAAAATCTTAAAGGGTAACACTTACAGGTTGATTGAGGTGATGACCAACTGAGTCTGCTAGAGTTCCTATAGCATCGTAGAGAATGAGGAGATTCTTGTGCTGGTACTTCCCGAAAGCAAACACCAGTGTGTCCAGAATAAAACTCAGGTAGGGCACCAGCTCTGTGCACGCCTCCTCCTCCAGGGTTGCAAACGCACTAGGATGGACGGCATGAGGACAAATTAATATTTCATCTTTATATATTGTTCTTCCGGTTACAGAATGATACATGCAGAGTATGGATCAGAGAACAAAATGGGAACAAAGTCTATCATTGTCAGATCAATGAGCTGGGATTTTCATCATATTCACATACAAAGGAGGAGTGTGAAGCGGCTCACCTGCAGGCCGCCTCCTGCACCCTCTTGTTGCCGTCCAGGATGCGTTTAAGGAGCTCTGTCATAAGGGGTTTGAGGTAGGAGTCTGGGGGCTGGGACACCACCCAATGTGCATAGCGACTCAGGGTCCAGCAGGCAATTGAGCGCACCAGGGCCTTTTTGTCACAGAGACACTGGATGAGGTGGGGGATCAGCTCCGGCAGGTAGGGCACCATGCCCTGCATGCAGCCTGAAGCATGGAGAGAGGAGCCAATGAGAAAATTAAAAAAGAGGAAAGGATAAGTTACAAAAGCACAATAATCACAGATTTTCCCTTTAAGAGTTCTTCTGCAGTTAATGATTTAGAGTAAAAATATTATTAATTAAGTTTCATTGTTTAATCATGCTTTTTATTACTCTAAAGCACTTTGTCCCCTCTCAAAAGGTGGGACATGAATAAATTTCAACTACTTTCAGCATGCCGTTTCATATTGTTGCTTTACAAGTATGAGGTTAGCTAATTTAAAAGGGCAAACTGAACTGACAACACCAGACAACGAGTGGGGATTGAGAGAAAAATACCACTATTGCACAACAGCCTAGAAAAGAGCCTATAGCCTAGTTCACACTACACAATTTTTAGCCCAATTTGCAGTTCAGCGAGCTCAGCGACCATCAGGCTGTGATCAGGGGTCAGTCATTATGTGTGAACTACACAACAATGCGTCAAAATTCCTCCCCAACACATTTCTGACACATCGCCGACGTCTGCCAGATATCTAGCATTTCAAATATCTGGAGGAGTTGGCTGACTCGACATCCAGCCAATGAGAGCAGGCAGCCATTTTTTCCCCCACTGTAAAACACTATTTACTCCCCTCCAACTCTCTGTAGCTCAGACAATCCCTGCTACCTGCATGTGCTAATCCATTCTTTCACCTATATTTTTTGTCCTTATAATTGGTATCTTTATAATAACAAACAGCTGTTTCCTGTGTAGGTTCGCATCATTTCCCGCTGAAAGTCGTGTAGTCTGCACAAGCCTTTAGCAAATCTGGATCAGAAACAATAGGAACTATAGGTATCATTGTAAATCAATGAGCTGGGTTTTTCATCATTTCCAGATAGCTCGTGGCATCCCTGATCCCTGACAACAAATCTGTAGTTACTGTGAGTATTACCTTCAGCTATGGCCCCCAACACCAGGATGCCAGACTCCTTAATGACCCAGTCAGGGTGGAAGAGCAGGCCTTTCAGGAGCGGCAGGAGGTGGGGCAGCAGATCATCACGGAACACGTTGGCCAGAACATCCAGTGCTGCGGCTGAACACTTTCCTACAGCAAAAAGAAAAGCCCAATTACAATCTATTAAATCTCAACCTGCTGGTAGTTTGTTTTACGGGTGACCCGACAGCATCCATCCATATACACACACAAGCACACACACACTTCAGATCAAAAGACTGACTAAATGTACAACATCCTGTTAAGCCTTCAGAATGGCCCCTTCAACATTTTGGCAAGCCTCTGTAACTGCATTTCTCCATCACTTACGCAGGTTCCAGTCAGACAGCGTGTCGTCATCGTCGTCGTCATCGTCTTCTATGTCCTCATCCTCCTCGCCCTCCCCTCCTTCGTGCTGCAAGGTGACAGTGCGCGACTTGTGGAAACGAGGCTTGATGTCCTGATCACTATCTGGCACTGCCTCATCTTCCTCCACATCACCCTGGACAAAAACACACAAGTTTAACTTGAGCTATATCATCATACATACTTTGAGACACTTTTAAAAACCGTCCTGGGCCACTTCCAAAACATTATCCTCCTCCTGTGTTAGCTGTAGCTTTTGACGGACAACCATCAGCACTATTGTAAAACATATGAACACAGATGACTCACCTTTAATAGTATGATGTCAATCTCTGAATACTTCATCCCATTTACCAAGATAGGTGTCAGTCTATATTAAAGGGGGAGAAAAGGAGGAGACCTGCTTGGTCAAACATAATCCCTCATAAGGGGATAAGAAGGCATTGATTCTGTATGAAATGCTATTCAGTAAAACCCAGAGAGAACAAAAGTAAAATTTTTATTGTGATAACCAAATCTTTCACAGTATAATTAAAAAAAGACAATCACATAGGCATATATCAATGGAGGTTCATGGTTATCTTTTTTGGTAATTGACCCAGAACACACACAGCATTAACAGCAGTTAATATGCTACTCACTGCACCAGGTGTCCAGAGAGCATCTCCTTACAGATGGGCTGCTCTGCTAAAGTCAGCCAAAACTCACAGGCCTCCAGAGCCACGTTCTCATCAGGGTCCTGTGTTCTCTGAAGCATGTACTGCAGGAGATGAGAAAAGTATCTGTTGAGACTAGAAAGTGTGAGCTGACACATCAAAAAAGAATGAGCTGGGACTGAGAAAAACACTTGTGTAACTGAGTCTAGCACACAGCCTTGGCAAATCTGGATCAGAAACAATAGGAACTATAGGTATCATCGTAAATCAATGAGCTGGGTTTGTCATCATTTCCAGATGCAACATGGACTCTCTAGACAACTTAATTCTGAGTGGAGTCGTGGTCAAATTGTTTTCACACGTCAAATTACGTGGACGTCCAAGAGGTCCACAGCTGATTGGACAGTTGTACGACACTTACCTGGATGATGCTGTGCATGTGGGGAATGAGGCGGTCAATCCGGACCTCCAGTAACATGACCAGTGCTCGGCACACATTCTTTCGAACCTCAGAGTCCTCATCTGCTGCCAGCGCAAACAGGCTCTAGTATGAGAGAGGAGGAATGACAAGAAATCCTTTGACTTTTTAAAAGGGCAAAAACAGCAGGATGGAATAAACAAAAGAAATAAAAATAATGGGTGGACAAAGCAAATTTCAAAAATGAGGAATGACACAACTTTCTCTTGTCTGCTACTCAAAGACAGCAAGCTTACCTCTATGAAGGTGTCAATGTTGTCCATTAGTGCCTGGGCTCTGCCAATGATGAACTGATTCACACAGGCTATGGCATGGGACCTGCAGGGACGACAGGAAACTTGGTCAAGCCAGTGTAACTTGTTAACGGTAGACTCAACCAGAGAGGTGGGTTAGTGTTGAAAGAGAGTGCGTTAAAATACATGAAGTCCCAGTTTAACAACTTATGAACGGCAACATTTGGTCTCTTTCAGCCAACACCTCATCTTGGAAAGTGCTAATTTTCGTGAAAAAAGGAAATTTTAGAGAGAAAGACATTTCTAATTGAATCTTAATGTAACTCTTAAGTGGTATGCAAGTGTAAGGGGGAAAGGGACAGTAAGATTAGAATATCTGGATCAGACAGTATGAATACAAACACCTTCATGGTGAGTCAGATGTTCTATATTATGCATCACGCCCAGACACTAAACAGAAACGAGCCCCTTTCTCTCCTGTACCTAATCTTGGGGCTGCAGTGTTTGAAGAACTGAAGGAATTTGGGTATCATAATGTTGAGGGGTCTGTTCAGAGCGTCGCTGTCCAGCAGCTCCGACGAGTCCTCGCAGATCTTCTGCAGTGCTCCAAACGAGCCCTGAGACACGGACATACACAGAGAGGCTGTCAAATCAAAACGCAAACGAACAGGGACACAGAGAAGAGAATAACACTGCATCAGAAATTACAACTGAAGCCAAAGTACTGAATGTGCTGCGCAGTCTTTGTTTCAGCTGAATGTTTACAGAAATAATTTTAAACTGCTCAGTCAAATTTCTCATTGTGGATATTTTATATGTCAAACATTGACGCAACTAATACAATTTCGTGATGTAAAAAATTAATTTTCCTTATAACTTCAGGCCATCTTCCATTAAGGTGCGCCATATCCAGGGATCACATATTGCATATGCACGCTGATGAGCACATCTAGAGAGCAATAATTAATTTCATTACACCTGTGCCTTTCCTATATTTAAAAAAAAATGCTTTCTAAATAAACGCATCACTAATTCCATACTGAAGATACTCTGCCTTTTAAGAAGACTGCTGCTCTACCAAGTGTCGTTTGAAAAAGAATTGCCGATGTTTCAGACAGTGTCACTTGACATTTCAAAACATTCAAATGCATGAACAAAAAACATCCAAAACAAAAATCATGCACTAGATCATGCAGATTCGTCCTTTTACATGTCAACATTATATAAAAAAAAATAAAAATAAAAGCCACGTACAGCATTATTATTTGGAGTTCTGATATTTCTCGATAAGACACCCATGGGCCACCCACACAGGTGTTTTTACTGATTAGACCTCTTCTAAGGAGGCATGTACAAACTATGCATTATTATCTACACTTGAAGTTTAGGGACCTCATGTAATTCCCAGAGCTCTGCCCACATTCAACTCGAGCAGCGATTTTATCAGCCAGAATAAGTGAAATCACCTGTGTGGGTATTCTTTAAAGAAAAGTGACAGCCCTACTTTCTATAGCACGAATAAGGGCAGCACAGGGTATGCGCAAACCTCGCAGGTGTTGTAGTCTTCCGAGTTGAGCAAATTGCAGAGCTGGGGCAGCAGCTCGGGCCATGTTTGTAGCTCTCCCTTGGAGGCAATGGTGGTGATCAGGATGCCTAGAGGAACAAGAGAGGGACAGAAGATGACAGTGATTTATAATTAGCAGGACATATGCATTAACACAAAAATCCCAAATAGCCTATGAAATAATAGTAATCCAAAATGATTACCTTTATACAGTATCTTAGAGAGCAAGCTAGCCGCTAGGCTAATTTATGCAGTGTAAAAAATAAGCTAATAATGGTGATTACCAAGTTACAGCAGTTAAAACCACTGTCATCTCGACTTGAGCTGAACTAAACACTCCACAGCCAGGCTGAGAGTGAGTTTGGACTTTTAGGGAGGGGTGAGCGCACACAGCCGTAAAGAAAGGGAAAACAAAATCACTGTAAAATACATAGCAGCACAATATTAATTTAATCTTGATAATTTTGTTTGCATAATCGTTAGAAGCCAAAGTGATAACTGAAAATAAGATGTGATTAATTGCACAGCCCTAATAAGCAGTTACCTTAGCAGCAGCTCTGGATCAGACAGTATGAATACAACACTCAGGTGATATTATGCATCATCTCCAGAGGGTGACAGAAGGGGAGCAGGGGAGGAGTGGGTGTTCTGGGTTTGTAGATGGTTGGCCGATACAACACATACAAACTCACCAATGGTGGCACGGATGAGTGGTGAGGGATCACCGATGTTGTTGAGACATTCCTGCTTGATGAAGTCCGCAACAGTTGGGGGGAAGTTCTGGTAGTGGGCCTTAACATTGTTCTTCAGTATCAGACCGCTCAGAGAGCGAGTTGGCTCGTCTGACAAGATGGAGAGAAAAAAGAAAAAAAAGGCACCAAAACGTTGAGAGAAACGACCAAACAAATTATGTTTGTGTGCATTTTCATAATTGTTACTATACTGGATAAAAGGTGAACAAAGCCCTGATTTAAAATGTTTGTATTTTAACTATTATATACACAATATACTATACGTTCAAGTGGGACATGCAGTACAAGCAGGTTTTAAATGTATGGGGAATATAGGAGGTACTTTCATTATTGTGGATCAATGACATGGGTGTGTTATATATGGCTGAGAGAGGGGAAAACCAATCTGGCTTCACCTTCAGTTTTGAGTCGTGTGAGGACAAAGATGAGATAGTTGTTGAAGTCAGGGAACTGGTTGAGTTGTTCAAGTTTCTAGCACGGCAGTTAAGGACCATTTCACTTTGAGTAACCAGCCTTTGATCTCTGTGCGAAGTAATGTGTTTGACAAGTGTACAGTTCTCAAGAACATAAAGGACATGCGTTCCTCTATCACCAGTGTTTTCCACATATACAATATTTTTGGGTGGGTCACTCAAATAATTTAAAAATATTTTTGTAGTTCATTATTTAGAACAATTCTGTGCATAAATACAGTTAAAAGGGGATAAAGAGATTTAAAAGTCTGCACCAGTGCATTTATGCGCAATTGCATACTTGGTAGGGGGACATCCCCAGCTTTGCAGCTGACTCAACTGTAAGATAAAGGAGGCTTGTTACCAGCATATGAACAACTGTCCAACCCCTTCACTTTGGACAATGACAGAATAAACCTCACCGTGTGGAAAACACTCAACCACCAATCTGATAATAAATATAAACATTAAAAAATGTAAACATACCACAGGTTAAAATCCCTTTGCATTTGGCTCCAGCATAAAATCATGCATATCATTAGAGAGGCACCATTCAGTAAAAATATCAACTAGCATTACTATGATTACACTGTAGTAGGATATAGGGCTGCAACTAACAATTATTTTCTTGATTTTTCAATTGTTTGTTCTATAAAATGACAGAAAATTGTGAAAAATATAATCAGTGATTCCCAAAGCCCAAGGTATCGTCCTCAAATGTCTTGTCCAAACCCCAAATATATTCAGTTAACTGATAGTTGACAACTAATTGATTAATCATTGCAGCACTGGTAGGATACTTGTTGGACAGCTCTCTGCGTGACTGTGTTGGGTGACTGTGAGTCTTTGAGCAGTTGGAGGACCTGCTGAAGTCCCTGCTCATCTGGCTGCCACTCCATCCTGAAAAACACACACGCACATAAATTAACATTTTAAATTTAGTTCTATGCATGTTTTCCAGTGAATTCTAATAATTTACATAGACTACTAAGTAGAACTAAGGAAAAACAGCTAAGCAAGTGGTCTCTGGATCAGACAGTATGAATACAAACACCATCAGAGGAAGTCAGATGTTTTTGATGCATCATTTCCAAAGTCCATATGCACATGTGAAGGATGTTCTTTAAAGTCTAAAATGTCTTTGGCAATCACTATGCAAACTAATTTGAGCCTGCAATACACTTCTAAAAAGAGCTCCTGTTTAATAATCTGACAAGTCATATACATCTCTGTATACAGCACTTTATCTAATCACTCCATGTAAAAAACGTTTGAGGAAGAAAGGGAATAAGCGGAGGGGTATATGTAGGAAGTTGTGCACATGGTGTAGGTTCAAGGTGCACAGGGGCCTCCTAGAGTTGGGTATGGGATCATTTAAGGGATAAAATCGACACGCAGCAGCGGCTGGCATGAGAATCCCAGCATGCTAAGACCTAAAATTGTAATTGGAAATCGGCTTGCGGCACAAAAACGAGGACATTAGACAACACGACCAGCTAAAATCTGTGACCCGGCTTAACCACCGCTCCAAGTTAATCCTCCCCCCGCCACCCGGCCTACTGATCCAAATTACAGGAACGTTGTGTTCTCTATATTTCTCGTTTTAATTTCAACACTGCTGTACACAGCACGTGGGCCCGAGAATCTCGATTTACTTGAGGGCTCGTGTGCGGCTGGTCAGTGTGCGAGAAAAGTTGTCAGGAAACAAGTTGCAGCTAGCTGTTGTAGCAGAGCCGCGTTGCACGGTCCAAGCTAGCAGTCCGTGTGGTTTACGTTAACTAACGTTAGTTACATTTGACCGCACTGGTTAGCTCACTCCCCGAGTAACGTCAATTATCGACTAACCTATCGGTTTGTTACGCCCAATTTGTCTTGCCTATAATGTTACACAATTGACCTGATGCTACTGAAGTTGTCCTTCTTGCTACGGCCTGGTCGACAGGGCAGTTCCAGGATGGGTGGTCACAATGTGCCCGGCATAAAAAAACAGGCAAATACCGGCATTTGCTAACCAAAGGAAGCCATGTACCGACTCATCCTTTAAGAAAAATCTAACATCATTATACACAAGTATGGCATCGCGGTTGTAACAACGTCGGCAGCCAATAATCTGTACAAACTTGGTGAACACGTTTTGCAAGCTGGCGTTAGCCGCTAAGCCGCCTGAGCAGTAACGTTTGACTAACAACGCTAATGCTAACTTACTAGCCAGGCTAATGCAGTTGCTTTAATATTCGCTTTATCACAACACCTTACCCGATGAGGCGGTCTGATCGATGTAATATGTCTAAAATGTTTGTCAGAGTACAAGCGTACCAATACTGTACGTACAATATTGACTTTAAAGTTGAATTATCAGTACTGGGCCGCTCCTCTCCCGTGTTTCGTAGCGGTTCCTCTTGTTCAAATGAGCACGCCGATTTGAAATTGACCTATGGCGGCTTCCGTTCAGTACACATTTCGCTAACTACGCGAGATTACAGGTCATATTTTGAAATTAATTGTTAATAATTAAGTACAAAATGACCGTTCAGTGAAAATAAAGTAACGTTAGGCCTACAAAGTAGCATCGCAGGATGTCAGGAAGTCATACATTTATAAATCACAGGTTTTCACAGGTATTTCGATCAGTTGCAACCACAGACTGTCTATAAAGCACAAAAATAAATAATTTGATAAATGTCCTCAATTTTAGTAATTTTGTTTTTATTATCAAATGAAAGGCGTACAAGTTCAATTAAAAACATTCATATTTTGTAATGAATTTCCTTTATTTTTGTTGGAATTTGACATTTTATAAATGTTATTAGCTTAAGTGTTCGAATGATCGTGTAATTTTTATCACTGCTAGGATGTAACGTTAGCCTACAGTATATCTTTTGTAAGAGTGTATCTCATAAATGCATTTCAACACCTAGTGTTTTAGTAAGGAATCCAATGTGCACCTTCACTATCTGACACTGTTGTGTTGTTCTGTATATGTAACATGCTGTTGGATAAAATTGACGTGTGTTATGTATTGTGGCTTTATGTGTTTTATTATTAGGTGCAATACTTTATTATGGCTTTGTGACAATTGTATTGGAACTGTGCTGATTCATACTGTAGGCCTACAATATTTCACCAGCATGGCTGTATCACTAAAGTGAATTTTTAACTTCAATAAGTTAAAAAAAAAAATCTGAGGCAAGGGCCTTATTGAAATACTTTGTTTGCATCATATATGACATGTCAAGTGTACATTTAATTTCTTATGCATTTAATTTTAAGGTGCAACAATGTAAAATAAAAATAATAAAATAAAGCACCTTATTTGTTAACATATAAATCCAGTGGGTTCAAAACAGTTCTTGTAGCTTTATAGTTTTTAATCTATAGGTTATAGAGGCATTTCTGATTTACAGATGTACACATTCACAAGCTCTTCTGGGATTTAATAACTTCAGCAGGATTGGGATTAGGTCCAAAAAAACTAAATCAAAGCCAACACAGAAGTGCCCAAAACTGCAATTCATCAAAAGGCCACTTTTTGGAGCTGGCTAGCTCCAAAAGGGAGTCAAATCTCCACAATCCCCCATGTTAAAATGCCCAACTTTACAGCAGAAATGAACATGTTTACAACCTGGTACAACACATTTTTTGGTCTATGGTATAATTGGTCAATAATATTAAGGCTTAAAGTTATGCATAGTTAAGGACGTGCCCTCTCAGGTGGCTAGCAGCTAGGTAATTCAGCAACCAGGCTTTAATCAGCCCACCTTAGTTCCACCTCTGGCATGGCAGCAGCCGTGGCTGACAGGAGGCACCCACAATGAGGCTTTCACCTTTTCTGAAATCTATGGGTGACATCACAAACACTACATCCATGTTTTACATGACAAATGCATTAGTGGAAGCCAGGGTAGAGAGAGGGCTGACTGTCATTTGCAATTGGAGACAAATCCAATCATTTGAGTCTGGTCTCCAGGCTTCTGCAGAGAGAAGCCTGTCCAGAGGATCAATATCTAAAATCACATTTCAACTTTTCTACCCCTGCACAACACACAACTGAGATTAATGTCCATGAGGCAAGGTGGAGACTTCATCAAACTTCCAGTACTTCCAAAGCTGTGGGCATGAAGTGCTTTTCGTAACCTGAAGGAAATGGTTCTTCCTCTGATGAGCTCCAACAATCTCCCGTGTCCTCCTCCTCCTCCTGCTGCTGCTTGTCCCTCTCCTCATCAGAGTCAATCATTTTGCTGTACTCCTCTCTCCCAAATCTGTGGTCTGTCCTATGACACTCCGCTATGACAGCATCCTCCCCCTGATCATCTTGGCAGTCAAACTGGGTGCACCCATCGCCGACCACTAGCCTAGTTAATCCCTCAGGGTCTGAGGTTTTCTCCAGGGAGGACTTGAAAGCCCTGGGCTGGATTTCCACAATCTCTAACAGAGAGATCTTGGGATGTGGCTCATAGACAGGAATGCAGATCCAAGCCAAGGGGTCATTAATCTACAGAGATCACACAGAGACAGTTTTTTTTTTTTGCATTTTGGTAATATAAAGTAACAAACTATGACTTGACCACATTAGTGAGCATGCACTTGTAGACAGGATAAGCAGTTAGCAGTGGAATAGCAAAATACTGGCATTACTAAGGATCAACAATCTGTGTAAACCCTGTTCCAAGATTAGACCACGGCTCACAGAAGACAAAAGTGGTCCTATCGTTTCGGTCAGTCTCTCACCTGGTGCTTCATCTGTCTGAAAATATGGCTATTGCGAGGATCTGGCACTTTCTCATTGAAACACGGATGCACCAGTGGACACACTTTGTTTTCTCCTCGACAAACACTGGCAGACACACAAGAGTGAAAAAAAACCCACAACAAACCCCACACAATCACATAAACTCTCCACAATCTTTAAGGTTACTTTTTTTTAAAAAAACATTTAAATTCATGTATTCTTAGCTTCAATTTTCACGGTCACATTTTATGAGACAAGATTGGTGAGAATTTTAATTTAATATCTTTTTTGATGCTTACTCAATGCAAACAGTTTCAGCATCCCCATCCTGAATATTTTTTTTTTACTCACTGTTATTAAAGATTAGTTGAGAATAGATAACACCAAATTATGTGCTAGTCAAAGTATTTACCAACAAAAGGAAAACAATACCAATGTACCATGTCTATATCTTGAGGGTGGTGATAGCGCAGTGGATAAGAAACATGCCTTTGGTTTGAGAGACACAGATTCAATCCCCCACTGTGACACATCTACCAATGTGTCCCTGCGCAAGACACTTAACCCCTAGCTGCTCCAGAGGCAGTAAAAGCGTCAGCTAAATGAATAAATGCAAATGTCTATAGATCCGACACAGATAGGAGAATATACCTTCATAAATATAACATGAGTAAAAGATGATTTTCTCACCTGTATAAAAAACAGCATATTAAAACCAGAATAATTATTCCAAGCAGGGTTAGTATTAAGTTGTCTAAAAAAGAGAGAGAAAGAGAAATCAGATAAGAGAGATTAACTAATTGAGCCTGGAATATGATTATTCCATCTATTATGTTGTAATAAATATCAAATTACACCTCTGAAAAACTCTGTCATACAGCTGATCCTAAGCTCCTCACATGCAACAAAAAAAGCTGTTAAGATGTGATGCAATACCAAAATCTTCACGGTGCTTGGTTTTGAAGCTTGCGGTGGCATTTGCTCCAGGCCCGGCGACAGTTACAGCTCTTATCCACACCTCATACTCTTGTCCCGGACTGAGTCGCGGAAGCTCAAACGTCCTATTTTCATGCTGAGGGGATGCACTCACATTGTACACTAGGAGAGGCAAGTAGTTTGGAATGAGTAATCAGAGAATAGCTGACAGAGACAAAAAAGCTAACTATAGTATTAATTTATTTAGCTAATTACTACGTTGTTTTATTTTTTTCCATCATTGTTTTACACATACATTTTGATTTTGTAACGAAATATGAAAGGTAATTGAACTAAGAGTATACAGTCATGCTAGCAGCTCGGTGAAGCTGTACTTGGGCACAGTGATGCTTTGAGCTAAATATTGTCAACATGCTAACATGCTCACAATGACAAAACTCACATGCTGATGTGAAGCAGGTATAATGTTTAGCATTTTCATCACTTTAGTTTAGCATGTTAGCATGCTAACATTTGCTAACCAGCACTAAATACAAATGCAGCTGAGGCTGATGGTAATGTCATTGGATTTGCAGGTATTTAGTCATTAACCAAAGAACTGGACAATTTCAAAATCTGACCTGATGATGGTGTTAGATTAAAATTTTTTTTAAAGTTTTTACTTAAGTTAATACAACTCATCCTAAAGGGGGGCATGAATGTGTGTACCACATTCCATGGCTATCCATACCATAGTTGAGACATTTTACTTAAGGCCACATATGTGAAGCTTAAAAGTGGCGCTAAATGAAAAGTCATAGGATCACCAAAGGAGCCACGAACATCTTTAACAAATTTACGGCCAAAACATTAAAGGGCTGTTGAGATAGAGATTGTTGGTGACGCTCTAGTGAAAAGTTCAGGGCATCGCCAACTGATAGTCATCCATAGAGCCTTGCTGCTAACGTGGCTAAAAATGATCTACTGACAAATATATCTGATCTATTTTTAACACAATCTTTGCAAAATTCCCTTGGGTCTCCTACGTTTCCTTTCCTAATTACTGCAACTGTATTATATGTTGTTGTTGATATGTACCATTTTGTCTGTCTACTCCTATTTGGTAGTACAGGATCACCCCATTCTGCTTTAAGAGGGGAACAGGCTCCCACTGTAGGGTCACACTGGTGGCAGCAATGGAATACACTTTAAAAGACGGCACTCCAGATGGGGCTGAAAAGTGATTGAGAAAGGGAAAAGAGGATAAGTTTGTCTTCCATTTGATATGAGGAGAGATGAGAGGTCAAAATTACCTAAAAGAAGTAAAGAACAATACATAAATACTTACTTCCTTGAAGAGAATATCCAATAGCAGATGAAAGGTGACGGAATTTACTGCTGTTAGACACTGTGAACAGTGACACTTGGTAGGGTATGTACTTTTTAAAGTGACCTGTAGGTGGAGACACACATCAGTGTAAGACAGCCATTTTGAAAACAGTCAAGTAAAACACATCTCTAACAAGTCCTTGTGCTTTTTAAGAATTCGCTCTTCAAGATGAAAATGTAATCAGTGATTAGTCAGTTAGTTAGTGAAGGTTCCTTTAAATGAAGGTTCTCTAACACTTTCTGGGGTTGCTCATTCAGATGTTTGAAATACGTAGGCCGCTGTCTAAGTAATCTTTTCCAATTCCGTCCATCGTCAACCGCTTATCCTGTGTACAGGGTCGCGGGGGGCTGGAGCCAATCCCAGCTGACATCGGGCGAAAGGCGGGGTACACCCTGGACAGGTCGCCAGTCCATCGCAGGGCCACACATAGACAGACAACCACTCACACTCACGTCCACACCTAAGGACAATTTTGGAGACACCAATTCACCTAGCCTGCATGTCTTTGGATGGTGGGAGGAAGCCGGAGCACCCAGAGAGAACCCACACGGAGAATATGCAAACTCCACACAGAAAGGCCGGGGCTTCAGGGGATCGAACCAACAACCTTCTTCCTGTGAGGCGACAGTGCTAACCACTGCTGCCCCTCTTTTCCAATTCCCTCTGGTATTAATATGAAAGTATCCATATCAAACAGACCTTTAAATATCCCTGTTGTTTGGCTTTTGTTCACTTTAATCCAATCAAATCCTTGGCCCGGAGGATACCCTGCTTGTTTGTATTGTACCACATATTCCTTCAGGTTGTCAGAGAGCTGAGAGGGCAGATCCCAGGACACAGTGAGGTACTCTTCATCCATCTTGAGGTGAATATCTTGCTCATTTTTTTCTATATCTTTGCAAGTGAGAAACGTTTTGTTAGTTCTGCTGAGCCACAGGAAACGGAGAAATATAAAAGAAGGATTAGAGAATTTAATCAGACATGTATACCTCAACTATAACTATTAACTTATAGATTTTTCATACTTTTATGGCAGCCTGGGCAAGTGATACCTTGTATTGGAGTAGCGAGGTAAGAAGGCACTGTGGTACCATGGGCGTTGTAGGCTGATAGACTGACTGATGATACATCCTTTAGAGAGGAAGTAAACTGGCATTGCAATTCATCACACACCAACTGGCCCCTTGGCTCAGTTGCGGACACATTCACCAACATGGCAGTGCCGTTTTTGTACGACACAATGACTTCATATCCCAGAATGAAATAGCAAGCCTGAGATACAGAAAGATTCTGGATGTGAAGAAGAAAAGGAGAGGATAGTGAGGGATGAGTTTTCATTACGTGGGACTCTGGTTCATTATTTTGATCAGAGAATAATTATTGTGGGTAATTTGTTTACCTACCTTCCAGATCAGAACACAGTCGAAGCTTGCAGGGGATGTCCCACAGTCCTGCCATATATCCAGCCCCACAGGGGCTGAAAAAGAGAGGGAAAAAGACAACAAGAAGGAGAGAAAACAAGAGAGATTATGGCATAATCAGAACCCAGTGCCTGTTTGTGGAACTCGGTTTTAGCAGAGAAAATGGTTATTTTGTTGAGTGGGGGAGAAAACACTGTTGGGGTAAATTAGATTAGACTAAGAGTATTAGAGTAAGTGTATTTTGTTTCATCTTTGCAGAATTACTGTCACCATACTGCACCTACTGAAACTAAGATTATATAGTGAAGAATGTAATTGTGGTCATGTGTTGACTTAAAGGAATTGTTCAACATTTGGGGAATTACAGTTATTTGCTCTCTTGCTAAGATATAAATGAGAAGATCGATGTTCTCATGTTTGTATGGTAAAGGCTAAGCTGTTTAGCTTAGCTTAGCACAAAAACTGTAAACAAGGGGAAACCACTCTATCCTAAGGATAATAAAATACGGCCATCAGCACCTCTGCTTTTTTAATTGTCTGCAAAAAAGCAAATGAGCACATTTTCCAAACTGTCAGTAAAACAAACAGAAGGAAAAATAAACATTTATCGGCCTTTTGCAAATTCAAAACACAAATAAGGACTCACCCATCTCTGTGCTTCGTATTCTGAGGCTTGCACTCCAGTCACTTGTCAAGCCTGTGCCACAGGCACAACTAACTTGAAATTCATAAACGGTGCAGGGCTGTGGACTATCAAATGTATAGCTGCTCCCGATTCCGACCTTCTCCTGCATGGAAAGAAAAAAAACAAGCTTGGGCATGCATTCAGTTGACAAAGCTTTAGTCAATCAACAATATACAGTTATCTTGCAACATTATCTTTGAGTTTTGAGAGGAAGAAAAGTGGAAGACAAAACTAAACCAAATGCACCTCAAACCAGACTTGATCTGCCTCAGTCCGATACTGGACTCTGCAGGGTCCCACAGAAAGTTGCAGATGATCACAGGGGTGACTCCACTCAATCTCTAATGTATCCTGATGGCTCAAGTGGATTTTAGGAGGGGGCGGCTTCACTAGAAACAGGGACAGAAACACACAGTTTAAAGTGAAATATCACTGAAATCAAAATCAATAATTTTAAGATAAATTACAAGTCAGTTATTTTGATTGGCATAAAGTAGCCTACTACTACTATTAGGGTTATTGTTGGTGGCGGCTGTATTCATGAACGAGAATGTGCCGGACTGACTTACTGATATCTGCTGGATTGAACACAGCTTCCTCAGATTTGGCAGAACCATGCTGGTTCTTCGCCTGGACCCAAACACGAAGCTCTCCATGGTTGGAAAAGAGTTCACGATGGATTAAACCATTCAAACTGGTCCCACTGATCCCATGTCCCTCCCTGGAGGACAAGACAAGACGAGTAAAAGTAATTCAAAAGGCATCTCCCAGGGTTAGCAGATAATTATCTTCATTGTCAGATGACTAACACAAGGAATATTTTTGGTTGTGTTTACTCTGTATTTGCTGGCTCCCAGTGCAGACTGTAGTTAGTTGGGATCTGAGGGTCTGGCCTCGTCTCCCAAGAACAGTTGATATCTACCGAATCGGTTTTCTCATCAAATGGGATATAGCACTTAGGGCGAGAGGGAGGAACAGGAGGACCTGGAGAAAAAAAGGGAATAAGGGATACAACCAAAGTGATTATCTGCACAAAAATCTGTAACAAAAAAAATTCCAGGCTGTGTTAGTTTTAGGTAGGTGCCCCAAATCAACTGGCAGTGTAGTATAACCATGACATCTGAAGATATGTCTAATGTACTCTCTGAAAACAATAGGCTATGCAGATCCATTAGATCATTTAGTGGGAAAACGAGAATGCCTTGGCCAACCAGTCAAGTTGCAGTTTACATCATGTCTGTCAAGACTCATATATGTATTGAATACTTGGAAATAAATGAATAAAAAGGTATGAAGTGTATTTTTTGACAAAGTTATCACTATATTGTTATGATTCCAGTCGATATACATTGTTAACTGATTAATGAAGGACTATCATAGATGTATTAGCTAGGCAGGTACACATGTACTTGATTACTATGTAAAGATAGATTGTTATAGAGTATAGCTACACAAAATGTGGCAGTTTTAGATGTGTAGCCGCTCTATGAGCTGTAGGTGAAACTCACTTAGTCACGATTAGCAAGGCTATCTGAAGAAATTCCCTTAAAGTGTTTCATGTATACAAATGTCAAGATGTCATAGTGAAGTTGACCTTTTCCCTTTTGGATATAAAATATCATCACTTTGTCATTTTATCCTATTATATATTTGTGTGAAATGTGTTCATAATTAGCAAATTAATTCTTACGTTATGATCAAAAATGTGTTGTGAGGTCTGTGCCCTTTGACCACCAGATTCTAATAAGTTTATTCTTGAGTCCAAGTGAATGTTTGTGACAAATCTGAAGAAATCACGTTTGTGAGAATGGGACGTAGCACAGCCCGAAAACACAATGCCTTTTACAGCCACGGCTATCGCCAGCACTCAGGTAAATAAAGCAGTGAAGTTAGTGGCAGTGGCACATATTTAATCCAAACCGCCACCACCATGAGTCATAACAAGCAAAGGTACTGATCCAATGAGGCAAACCTCCAGGATATTATGAGTCACAAAAACTACCTTCTACCAAAGATTATACAACTAAAATATAAACAGATACTAGTGGATACAACTACCCTTTGCTGCTAGAAATTCTAAAATCAAGACAAAATGAGAGTGAAGATTGAAAAGGGAACCAGAAAGCAAATCATACAAACCTGACTATAGGCACAGTATATAAGAGTCTCATTCACTTATAGGTATTATCCGCCCACACCCGCAAGCTCACCCCCCGTATTTTTTTCTATTTATCACGAGTCACCTTTGCTCACTTCTCGTAAGTCTATCCACTTTTAGCGGTGATCAACTTGATGCCTGCACACAGCACATTGCAGGGAAGCACACTGTTAGTAACGTTAACAGGAAATGAGCACTTTGATCTGATTGGGTCACAGGGTGTTAAGGGTGTATCTTTTCCACTTCCTCTTGAATACAGACACTAATGCAAAATCCTGTGGGGTCAGTCTACAAACTATCGGCATGTGAACTTCTTATTTTAGCACAAAGTGTCCTTAAGTGTTCGTTAAGCTTAATGTTAAGCTTGATGTTACACCTTCAGCAGAAGCAGAACATGTGCTGCACATAAAACACCCAGCTCTTATTACAGTTAGTTTTGAAAACACATACTGTGTATTTTGTCGAGGGTAATTTTATAGTGGTGGATGAAGTATTTATGTATTTTACTTAAATAGTGACACTTAAGCTTAGATAAACTTTATATTGCATTAAACTGTGGGCACCATGTGAATGTTGTAGCTGGACGAAATTCTACCTTAGTAGGGAAAGTAGCCTATCTATTTTGTTCTTTAACAATAAATCACTTCTTACAAGCTGATTGTGTATTTTGTTTTGCTTTTTAACCAGCAAGGTAAGCAGTGATATTTAGCTGTTGAATAAATGTAGAGGAGCCAAAAAATGCAATACTCACCTCCAATGCAGTGGAGTAAAACCATACAATTACAACAACAGAAACAACAACAATATAGGAACCTAAAAAAATAAGAATTTAACTTTTACAGTATTTGAGTAACATGTCTTTCATAAGCCTAACTTACCTGCTAGAGAAAAATAATTCCACAGGTTGACCAGCAAGACGGACAGAAGCCATCTGGTCCTAAATGTGGCCATTACATTTGGACCCAGGCCTCTAGTGCCTGTGGAGAACACACACACACAATGTATCGACCATTAAAAGCTACAGTTTGTAACTGCTACATTCCTCTAAACCACGCACTTTGACGGTGTTTTTGTACAGTAAATGGAAGTTAGGCTATTTGTGAGCAATATGAATCACCAACATGTGGAGTCGTTAATATGTTACACACAAAGCCTAACTGTACACGCACAGCATTTTGGCATAAATAACGTACACACCGACAGCCTATGTGCCAGACACATTTTCCTGTAGATGCACACTCAAAAGTAAATAACTCAATAAATAAGTGGTTTAAAGGTAATACATGACAGCACTGCGAGAACAGTAGAGAGTAGCCATATCCGGACCTCGTAACTTTTACAGTTTCTGAATATTTTCCTGTCTCATATTATGGCAAGCTGTTCTGTCCTACAATATTCTCTAACTATCAATAGCGATGATCTATACATTATTTACCTCATGACGAGACACACTGTGATTCTGTCGTGCATTCTGCAGTGATGCAAAACACGGTTTAAAAAGTTTGTTGTGAAATGACTATTGCCCGCTTCAGTTTACCGGGATGACCCGCCCAATTTCGGAATTACCAATGACGTAAGCGAACACACGCACGTACAGTGTTCACGTGCGCACTGTCAATATTTTTCACAACTCTTGTGCTTTCTGCACTCTTGGCTGCTGAACGTCCACGTGTTCGGGACACAGTCACTGGATGGAGAAAAGTAGGCTATTTGATTTATGACTCCTGTAGCTGATAGTGGCTGTGTCATGTCATACTGAGGAAGAGCCAAAAAGGAACTTCTACTCCTTTCACCCCTGGTCTCCCACAACTTTTTGTTGGAGGGTGTGACTTTAATGAAGTCAAAATCCCAAGCAAAACTATTAGAAATGTATTAATAACATCTCATATTCTACATCTTATAGAAACTCAATTTCACAAATATATTCAAAATGAACTATTTATTAAGCACTAGGCACTAAATATATAAATTTCTCATAACTCCCAAAGCAAAATGAATCTATTTTAAATCCAGTGTATCCATCCAGTGAACTAAAACTACTGATCATGTTGGGTCAGATGTGCGACCAGGCTGGGCCAGTTAAGCCTGTTCCCCACCTTTACCAGCTTTATAAACTTTGTCAAAAAATACTCTATTAATTTCCCACAATAGTCGATAAATTTGAAATGAAAAACTTCTCTGGAGACGGTCAAGAGCTGGTGCAAAATAGTTTATTCCAATACAGGACAGATAAACCCATACAACATCCCAGCAGGCCGGAGGATGAAGTCAATCCTAAGGTCTGCAGACAGCCTTATATATCCCCCTCTGGGCTGGTTTGCCCCCTCCTTTCCTCATGATGAACTTCTTTTCCTCTACAGTTCTGCCGTTTACATGTGTTATTTTACCAATTAACGCTGTTCTCCAGCTGTCATTTATCACTGTATTGTTGACTTTATACATCTTTATACTACTGGATAAGAAGTTCACCATTTACATCTCAACTTCAGTCTCACCGTATTTTTTAAAGGTTACGCATGTTTAATTTGACACACAATTATATTTTTTAAACAATTAATATGAGAATAACATAAGTAAAGTTGCATTTTCCATTAATGCTTGGTTCCTTACAGCAATCTTGATGTCATGTTGGCTGTTTTCTGCTTTCTGCTTATCATCTCTCTATCATGAAAATGCACATCCACTATCTGTCGTGAAAATGTACATCCACTATCTGTCGTGAAAATGCACATCCACTATCTGTCGTGAAAATGCACATTCACTATCTGTCGTGAAAATGCTAAGCAAAAATTCCTTCAGCAAGTTCACTCAAGGTTCACACTATAATAACTAGAGGTTGGAAGTTGACAATCAACCCCTCAATCAGTAATTAAGCACATAGTCTTAATATCAGCAGGTAAACACATCAGCAGTTTCCTCATGCAATTGTAACAGCAGAACAAAGCATGCACTGTCACAGCGATGGCAGATTTTGCACACCTGCAGCCTCTCCTATAGCCATAATCTACAGTAGATGACAGTTGGACAAGGCGAAACACCTGCAGGCTCTTCCTGCAGTCATTCCTCCCACTCAAGGATCTAACGTAAGCTTGTTTCTGTGTTCATGACTACAGTTCACTACTTATAAGTAAAAAACAAGGCACATCTAGGTAAAAAGAAAATGATTAAGAATGATTAATGATTAATACTAATTAATGATAAAATGATTAAAAATGACGATTTAAGAATGATTACTTATTGATACTGATACTGACTGAAGATAATAAAAATGATTAAGACTGATTGAAATGACTAAGAATGATTATTAATACTGATTAAGGATAATCACTGATGACTGTTTCTTGACTGATGTCTGTTTTTTGTCTGCAATGCTCCCCCTCTCTGTGTCTTAGGCATGCCCTCTGCTGATCATGCTATTTTAAACATAACCTGACTTTGTGGAATAAACTGGTGTCTTTTGTTCTGTGTGCTATAGACAGGACATTCTTACTATATTGATGTCTGTTTTGTAACACAATTTTCACTAATTCTGCTTCTACATTTTCCTTTGCTGGGGTTTTTTATGATGCCTTGCTGTGCTCACTCTGCTCCCATAGCACACGTGCTTGCTTACACACACACACGTGCTACTGCCTCCGGGCAGTTAGACACAGAGAGGAGCACACACACTCAGTGCTATAGAGTTTTAACACTGTGATCTTAACCTTACACTATAAAATAACACTTTAAATGATGACAATGTAGACCACCATTGCCCTAGTAATTAATGATAACAATTTAGGCTATAATGTTCTAAAATAATTCACAACCCATCAATCACTTATTTTCCAATGCATGTTTTCTGAAGTGTTATGGAATGGCAATGCCTTTACATAGATTTTCTCTCCAGGATATACTTATTCAATAAATATGACTTCCGAGGGTTAAAATCAGCCCAATTTTTCTCTGATTCTCTCCTCAATTTTAACAGTGGCATCACAAAATCAACTTTGTAGTTCCTCAAAACCTTGAACCTAAAAAGTATGGTCAAGTCATTATTGTCACGTTTCATTCAAGTGTGGAACAGGAAAACACAAGGGAGTGGACCCAAACACAGATCTGAGGTGCAAGAAAGGATCTGGTGCTCACAGGTAGATGGCCAGAGACCGGACAGAGGAAGTGCCGGAGACCTTAACAGGCAGCCTGGGGGCAGGACATAATTGTACTTTTCTTAAATAAAGGTTCTGAGTATTTCTTCCATTACTTTTACTCTCCTGTTTTGTCTTGTTTTTATTTTTTAATTGTATATATACAGTATATACATTTATTTTTGTGTTTCCCTATGTAGCTTTTATGTTTTATGTAAAGCACTTTGAATTGCCTTGTTGTTGAAATGTGCTAAATATATTAACTTGCCTCGCCTACTGAAAATGACACTGTCTCAAAGTATGTTGTTATGGAAGTATGGGAATGCATCAAATGTGATAGACAGTATGACAGGATAGGCATATTTTAGTTGAAGTGGAACTATTTTTAAGGCTTGGCAAATGAGGAAGTTTTCAACATGTACCTAAAAAGGCAATGATATGGTTCTCTTAGTCTTTCACACATTTAGAGCAAACACATGCAATTATTACACAACAATTATAATTTACAAACAAGATTAGACAAATGATTAACAAAGCATTTTATTCTGTTGAATTCTCAGGCACACAAGAAAAGAGTTTATTACAATGTGTATGATAGTAGTTGGGAAGCACAAAACAACTTTCCAAGACTGAATAAGTAAGGCTGTTCATTACATAGCCCAGAATACATTTTTAACAGAAACATATACAAACATTTTGAACACATGGCAGCCCTTTTCCTACTTCATATATACTAAAAAATAAAACAAGAAAAATATAATGACAAAATTAATTTTGTGGCAATTTAACTGAAAGGCACTGGATATAAAATGACCTATAAGACTCACAGAAAATGGAAAACAGGGTTTTTGTATGTATATATGTGTGTCTGTTTGTGTAGTTATGTATACAGTGTGTGTGTGTGTGTGTGTGTGTGTGTGTGTGTATTCACTCAGATGGCAAAGGTCAACTCTTAGCAAAGGGAGCTGATCTCACTCTTGCTGCAGCCCCACTTGCAGCAGGCGTTGGAAAGGCCCACCACCACATCCCGGCCCTTGCGGTCAGCCTTGCGAAGGGCTTCCAGGATCTCCTCTGTGATGAAAGAACGGGCCGGCCTGCTGAACACTCCCTCCGGGTTGTCTCTGGGTGTGAAGCTTGGCTCTATGTTTCTTTGGAGGAAACTCTCCACAACGGAGTTGTGAATCAAGCCCTCTGAGGACTCCTCCTGGCGGGAGCTGAATAGGTCCTCGGAAACATCTGCAGCAGTAAAATGGGCAAATGAAGCATTAGAGAATACTTGTTCTTTTCTCTTACACCCAGAGATAAAATAATAGTCTGCCCTTGTCCATTATCTGTATTGTCATAAAAACAATTGCTGAAGATGGCATGAAGAAATTAGTGTGAGACGTCTTGGGGAACATGCAAAAATATACCTGGTTTACAGACATAAAAATAAGTTATTTCAGGGTTAAAACAAACATTACTAATAAATCTAATGACATTGTAAATGAGAATTATAGCTCTACAGCATTCCTGCATTTATTTTCCATACTGTAAAACTGACAAGGCTAACTATACTAAACAACATTCAGTATATATATGTAATTAGTTGTATTCTCCGTCAATCTGCACAATTTTCTTATCATTCGTCCATGCTTTTCTGCACAATTGACTATCCCATCATGACAAATGAGCAGAAAAAGTGCTTCAACATGGTCATACAGTCAATTCAGAGATCCACAGGAATTATCGGATCAAATATTTGAGTGGGTCATACAATGACTGGGTGTGTTTTAGTCAGTAGATTGAATAATATACATGTTCACCAGAAGAAACACTAAAAGTGATTATAGATAAGACACATCACAAGGTCAGTAATGGTGAAAATGTGGCGCCTTCAGCCTCTCACCTGCACTCCTGACTGACCGTCTCCATCGTGAGCCTCCACATGTGAAGATGACTGCCCGGATAAACTCACGGCCACATAGCTTCACCCCATATGTTGGGTTGTCCATGGGCTGAACCCCAGCAACCAGCAGACACACAGCCAGTACCACAGCTTTCCACATAGTACTGAAGGAAAAAAAAGTAAAATAGAGATAGTTTAAATGACAGAATATTCTCTGCTTTGAGCAGCACTTAGCTTTCTGTCTCCTAGTTTGCAAGAGCTATGACTTTCTAGGTGACCCAGGTGTGGTTTATAAAGAGCTTTGGAGCCGTGCATGGGAGTCATGCACACGGCGTCTGCAGGCCTTCTCACAGAGAAAACCAGATTCGAAAGAGAGATACAGTCAGAGACCTTTATGGAGACAAAAAGCGGACTAAAGGTGGCATAAATCACGAATACGTCAGAGGCCTCGATGATCGAATTGTGTTTCAGCATTAGAAGCACTTTTGTCAACTTTAATATCCGTCAATATTATGACTTCATCAGATCCCACTCACATTTAATACGTTAAACAATCCATAATCATGGGTCATGTAGTGAGGGTTAACGTGAGGAGCATACTGACATTAATAATGTCAACCATGAAATGTATGAGACTAGGCTATCTGACATAATAAAACTTCATAGCATACTGGCCAATTACAACTCTGTCTCCATTTTTATGTTTCCCATGGCCATGGCAATTTCCTTCACTAATTGTGGCACTATAAATAGCTAAATCATGGTCTCTTGTCCCTAACTGAGATTGTTGAGGATGCATGGATATTCTATGGGTGAAATTAATTACTCAAAGCAAAATAAATAAATAAATCAGACAATATATTTTTATTACAAAATGAATCTTCAAGTTGGCAGCTGACACCAATGAATACACCATAGGGACACTCAAGACATAGAGCAACATCTTAAGTCATTCCTTTCAAAAATAAAAATGCTAAAAACATGATGAATGGACATTGCCTGAACACATGAAATTAACCTTTCAGGCCTTGTTACGCATGTTGCCATGAATTCCCCTTATCGGATTTTACACTCACTGACACCACTATAAGGATATATTTAGGCCATTGTGATCAGTTTTGCCATTTTTAATCCACATAAGACCCTATATAACTATTGTATGTATAATTTTCCCTTTCTCTTGAAAATCCCTTATTCTGTCATCTGTTTGCCAGAAGGTGAACTGGTAGGACTGAGGCAGGACCAGTGACATTTTCAATATCAGATAACATAGAAGTCTTATTATGAGTCAGACAAAAATAAAACACATTTTTATCTGTGTATCCACATAGTCAAAGGTCGCTGGTTTGGGAAATTACAATGGAGATACTGAATTTGTAATTAATGTGATGATAACAAGCAAACAAAATGGCATTTTAGGAGGGTGTCCACCTTGGCATTCATTAACACAGTGTCACAGAAGTGACACATGGTCACAGGAGCAATATGAAAATGTCCCATGCTTTATTATAAATGTGTGGTGTATAAACCATGAACAGGCTATAATAATTTGGTGCTACATACTGTATACTTTTAGAGATCATTTTGAAATAATTAACAAATTACTTTGTTTTTCACTACACAGAAGCTGTTGTTATTCTAATGTTCTGTTTTATGACGGCTGCATTATTATAAAATAAAATATAACAAGTAATTTAGGCTTAGATGATTGCCAACTGGTTATCCATGGCAAGCAGTACCTGTTCACTGGGCTGTTCCAACTTTTTATAGCACAGAAATACATGTGTAAACAGATGTATTTGATTTATCCATTACCATTATATAAAAGAGTTGACAGGCGAGAGTCAGTAATGAGCCTCTTTACTACTATTCCTTTACTTTTACTTGTACTGGAGCTACCTTGATGAAGTGAGATAAAGCGAGTGTCTACAGTGTAAAGGAAGACTACTTAGTTAAACTGTCACTAGAATCAAATCACTATTTGTTACCATAAAGTAGTTTCATCTCATCTTGTTCTTGTGACCCCAGGGATAGCGTAGCATCCACTATAATGTTAAAAATTTAATGACTATGATCAAGGGCGTTCCTTTGTGTTAAAAAGTGGTGGGGACAAAAAGGCTGAGATTACATGTGAGACGATGCACATTATTGGGGTCATGAGAACAAATCGAGAAGATATTTTAACACAATTTTGAAGAAATAATCAGTGCTGAAATATATGAGTGGGGGTCTGGGGGTCCTCCCCCCCGAAGATTTTGAGCCTTAAACACTTAATTAAACCTGCATTCTGAAGACATTTTCTGTACCAATTTATCATGGAAATGTCTTTATTTATATGAAGGGAAACACAAAATTCAGGTAACAATTCAAAATATAAAAATATAATGAAATATAATACAGTAATCAGTAGCTTGTATTTTTTTAGCTTAAAGGTGACCTATTATACTACATTTCCAGCCATATATTGTGGTTCTGTGATTCCTGTATGGTAGCTTTGCATGATTCAAAGTTCAAAAAAATAATTTTCTATCTTATACTGGCTCTTCATGCAGGCCCGCATTTCAGCCTCTGTCTGAAACAAGCTGTAGATGCTCCTGTCTCTTTAAACCCCCACGTTCCACCCATAGACTGGTTCCACCCCAAAGCCCACTGTCTTCTGACTGGCCAAGACCCTGAAGCATGCTTACCAGGCTGTTCTTGCCACTGAGCAGTACAAGGTTCAAGGTTCAAAGTTCAAGGTTACTTTATTATCCCCGAGGGGCAATTTGGTTTACAGACAGCAGTAACAAATACATGTTTCAAACACAACAAATAAACAAACACAACCACAGTACAACATTTAAATTGAATTTACAGGTTATTATTAACAATGGGAATAACAGCCGAGATGAATGACCTTTTTAATCTATTCATTCTGCATCGCGGAAGACTATATCTGCGCCTGGATGGCAGCAGCATAAATTCAACCCACAAGGGATGACTCGGATCAGCCAGGATGTCTCTCGCCTTCTTCAAGGATCTGACCTAATACAGGTCATGTAAGTCATCTAAGGGTGCGCCCGCAATTTTGCTGCATACCTTCACAACACCTTGCATGCTATTTTTCTGTTTAATAGAAAGTGACCCGTGCCAGCAGATAAAAGAGAAAGTGAGAACTGACTCAATAAAACAGAATAAAACATTTTCATTAAAACAGTGTCGACATTAAAACTGCGAAGCTTACGAAAAAAGTACATGCGCTGATGTGCTTTTTTACACACAGCATCAGCCTGGGACTCAAAGCCCAGTTTAGTGTCGATCACAGTCCTAAGATATTTGTACTGCTGCACTAGTTCAACTGGCTGATTGTCCATTACAACAGGGGAAATGACCGTGGGATTTCTTCTGAAGTCGATGCACATCTCTTTCGTTTTTTGCCACATTAATGTTTAAAAAGGAGGATTTGCACCAATCAATAAAATCATTCATTACAGGACCGTGTTCAGGGTCATCACTGCCGAGGAGAGACACAATGACCGAATCATCCGCAAATTTAATAATGTGGTGCCGTTCATGATGGCTTTGGCATTCATTTGTGTATAAAACAAATAAAAGAGGGGAGAGGACGCAGCCCTGGGGGGACCCGGTAGAAGATAAAAAAACCTTTCATTCTCACCCTTTCTGACCTCACTGTTAAAAAATCCATCAGCCAGCAAATCAGTCCATCCCTGTTGCGTCATCCACGCCTCTGCCCGACCTGTAGGCAAACTGGAGAGGGTCTAACTTATTCTGTACAATGTCCAAAAGTGCATCCTTCACTAGCCTTTCAAAAGCTTTCATGACAAGAGATGTAAGTGCCACTGGTCTGAAGTCATTGAGGGGAGTTTGAATCTTAGGCACAGGAACAATTATTTAGTCCTTCCAAAGACAAGGGACCATATGCAGCTGTAAGGACAACTGGAAGATGAAGCAGAAGATGTCTGCCAGATGGACGGCACAGTTCTTCTGTCCCCCGATCCCATCGGGACCTGGACTCTTCCTTTTTTTGACACCACGGAAGAGTTTCGAGACCGTGAATTTATCAATGGGCACAATATTATTTATAGGATTACAGTCAACATTTTTTAAAACAGACATCTCCTCACTAAAATCATGGACATTAAAACGATTTTAAAAAGCATTTTGTTCATTAGAAAAGTCCAGGTCGGTTTCACCATTGTGAGAAATAAAACACTTTTTGGACTGCAACCCCATCATGGTTTTCACGCCCTCCCATGCAGGACATGAATTGCCAGTGCGCAGCAAGTTTTCCACTTTGTCCTTATATACGCTCTTGGCAAGCTTGAGTTCCTTTTTCACCTGTTTAGATTGTGCCCTGTGCTGTATCATGTCAAACCTGATTAAAACTAATTAATTTCTCTGATTAATTTTTTAATTTTGACTGATTTGGAGACCCAGGGTTTATTATTTGGATAAATGGAGAGGGATTTCCGGGAGATATATATAAAATATATATAGGCAGACACAGTTTCTGTCAGTTCATCTAAATCCGGACATGTATTTTTAAACACATCCCAATCAGTGACAGTAAAACAGTCCTGGAGACACTGAACAGAGTTTTCCTTCCATACCGGAACAAATCTTCTTTCCTCTTTGTGCCTCTTCAGGACCGATTTGTACGTCGGAACTAAATAAACAACATTATGGTCAGATGTTCCAAGAGGGGCTCTAGGAAGAGATTTGTCAGCCCCCTTAACCGTGCCAAAACAAAGGTCCAGACACTTTGAGTGACGTCGGACAAGTGACCTACAGTGAGACAGACTAAGCCAGGCTGCATTCAAATGACCATATAAGGAAAAGAGTAGAAAAAAACTGGGGAAATCTGAAGTTTTGGCTTTGGTCATATTTAACGTGACCATCCATTTACATTACATTTATTCATTTAGCTGACGCTTTAATTCAAAGCGACTTACAATTGCTATATATGTCAGAGGTTGCACGCCTCTGGAGCAATGAGGGGTTAAGTGTCTTGCTTAGGGAGGATGTGGAGGGGTCACAGTGGAGGATTGAACCCGGGTCTCTCACACCAATGGCATGTGTCTTATCCACTGTTCCATCACCAGCCCCATCTGACAATGTAACACTATAGAAAAGACAGAATATACAGAAAAGCATAATATGTCTCCTTAAAGTTACTTTTTGGACAATGCACATTTGTTTCTTCTGTACGTAGGCCTACCTTGCGGACACAGAAAGCAGAAGATCGGGTGCTTTATGCAAGTGTGCGCACAAAGTTTCTTGTCCATCAACTTTGTGTGAATCAACTTATGACAGCCTGGAAAGGGCTGGGCATTAAAAAAAGGTTGACGTGGTGCTACAGCAAACTTTCGAAATGTTAAACTTGTTCTGCATTAATGGTTATGATTAATGAAGTTATCACTTAGCATTAACACATTAGAGACTAACCACCATGTATAGCAATTTTCTTTAACTGGATTTAATGAATAAGAACAGTGTACCATAATTAAACTGCTGACTGGAATTAATATTATATACTAGTGCATGGTTTACAAACTAATCACCAGTTACTTAAATCCACCCCCAGGCCCAACCTTCCACCCACTGCGGATGTGGTCTGCCTCCTTCCCCAATTGTCCTCTTTTTTTGAAAACCAAAACATGGTCACCCTAGACATGTCTCCAGCATCCCCAGTGTAAATGGAACCCATGTCTATGATAGACAGGGATGTTCCACAAATGGGCGTGGAAGGCTTTGTAGTAAAAAAAAAAAATGCTGTTCCTGCGCCTTTAAGACAATTTGGCAGTTTTCAGCCAATCAGAGCACAGAAGGGGGAGGGAAGGGAGCGGGTGGGTAGCAACAGTTGCCCTGGTGAGGACGAAGCGCCATAGCCACGGTAGCCCTGGCGACAAGAGCCCAGCAACAAGAATCAACAACAACAACAACTGAATCCGCCATAAAAATAAAAGAAGACAGTTTACCGGCGGGAAATACACACGTGGAACCAGAGGTGAAGCTCTTTACATATAGGAACTATTTTATGTCCAATTATGCTTCAACTGAATTGTGCTGTTGCCTTTTCACCTTGTTGTGTCAGTAGCCATAACAGCCAAGTGCTTCGCTGAGGTTAGCCTGCAAGCTAGCCGTCGTGCTGATAATCAGTCGTTTCTTAAGTGGGGTAGTTTGTGCAAGTGATACTGAAGTGTGCCTGCCATGACGACGCGGCCACAGATGCACACTCAAGCAGGCCGTTGTTATGGCGATGTCAAATGCAAAAGGTACAAAATGGCGGTTGTTGTAGAGACCAGTTAGCTCGCTGCCCGTGTTATCTCTGCTAGATAGCTAGCTTCAGCGCTGTCACGACAGACGTGTGCTCGCTGCTGCTCACCAGTAACGGGCACTCGTCTTTTTTAACGATAATTTACGTGCATCATACGGAGGAATAAGACATTATGTGTTTGTTTTTTCAGCTGCCGGCTCAACGCAACACCAAGTCCCGGAGTACGTACCGTGTAACGTTACTCCCCATTCGTGAGAACAAATTAGGGTAGTCAAATTAAAAGTGTTCTTTTGACAGTTTTGGCTGTAAGTTACTGTTGAGGCAGGGGCAGAGTTGTAACAATCACATGCAAGTGAAATATCGTGTCTGTCGATTGTGGAAAGTTGAAGAAGCTAGGGCAGGTGGCGGACATTTAACATCTAACGTTAATGGGCGTGGCGGAGGAGAGCGATTTGCAGGTGCTTTGAAGGTCCCAGGTCATCTTAGGGTTAGAGTTAGCTTTGTAGAATATTAATAGGGTTTCTTGTTGCCATCTGACCATTAACGTCAGGACTAAAACCGACTCATTTGGTTTTGTATGATGTAAACCATTTCCTCTGCCCTATCTTTTTTTATAGTCCGTTAAACAAAGATGAAGAAAGACACGAAGTTTATAAGTCAGCATCTAGGATATTGAATTAAAAATATCACAAATTTAGGACAATGTGTACCTGTCATTTCCTCATAACTGTGTACAACATAAAAGTCTGCATTGCAATATTAGTGTAGCGTGGTAAGGGATTTTCCCAACTTGTGCTATAGGCACAATTTTGTATGTGAATGGCAGAGGATGTGAGATCACATTACAGGTAATGAGACACCGAAATGCATGTTCCTGTCAATGGTCCTCTACCGTTCTCCACATTAGCTGCACCACCAACAGGCCATAATAGTACTTTCCTCTTACTCATTCATTCGCATCTAGGCACCAAATGAGAATGCAGAAATATACCTGATGTCCCCAAGAAATGAACTGTTGACCACAGATTAAAGTTACTAGAAACAAATAGGCCGGTATAGTGATCACATCAGCATCTGATGTTGATTACTATGTTCTGCTTACACTTTTAACATAATGTCTTAAGTGTTGTCCATGTCTAGTCACAAAAATATTAAGGATTACCTCTGTACTGCCAGTTACACATTATCAAAGTAATATATTACTAGAAGCTGTGATTCATTGCATCCCTCTTATCTAGCAAAACTCTTACTAGATCTCTATCCCCTGCCCTGTATGTACCTCAGTAAGTATACAGTGGTTCGAATGATCAAATTACATCAGGTTATTCTAACCAAATGCAGCCTGGAAACAAACAGTTCCAGGATTAATCCTGAGGATCAAATCTCACGCCACCCATCTCAGTAACAGTTTTTTTCCACAGACAGACAGGCTGCTGAATAGCTGACGCATACAAATGCACTGATCCCTTTTTGCAAATAGTATGTATGCAGTGTTACATGTTGGTGCACTGGGTATATGGTTATGTGTTATTGTATGGAAGGTCTATATTTATTTATGAACACAAAGTATGAGAGAGCCATGGCACTAGCATTTCACTCTACTTGTGATAATAAACTTGAATTTGAGTAGACGATTTCAGAGCATCTCTTTACTAAAATGCATGACTTTGCTACTTTCTAGGCTGATTCCCAGCTCTTGTTATGGCCACCTCAGGCTACGTAGGTGAGATCCAGCCAGCAGCCCAACCCCAGGGGGCTGGTGTTACCGTCACACCGGGGCAACCTGATGCCAGCTCAACACCTCCAACCGCCACTCAGTTTCTAGCTGAGATTCAGACTACTGTGGCCACTCCCACTGTTGTCACACCCACAGGGCAAACTACTCCTACTGATCAAGCCACCTCCATCACCACTCAGAAGCCTGCAGCTGGTAGTCAAGCCCAGTCCACAGCACAGGCACCGCCAGCTCAGACACAATATGTGACTGCAGAGATCCAGGGCTCTCCCACACAGTCTGGAAATGCTCAAAGCACTCCTCAGTACATCGTTGTCACAGTCACAGGTAAGGGCTGAACATCACATACCATTAAATCTCAATGGCACTAATGGAGACCAGGCCAGTGCAGGGCTTTGCAGTTATACATGCACAGAAGCAACATTTTTATGGATTGTAATTGTGAAGAACTAAGATATTCTTTCACACATTAAAATAAACAGTTTTAGCTAGTTGGCTCGCTACACAGTTCCTTGTTTAATAATTGTTATTGAAATATTGTTATTATGTAAGTTTGAGACTTTGCCTGAATGGTTGAATGGGTGAGTGGTACACTTACAAAAGGACAGCATATCAATAACTTTATGGAAGTGAAAGAATGTCACCAACATGTGAAACTTATTGTTTATTATTTATATGTGTATTTATTGTTTATATGTAATTATGCGCTTTGGCAACATTGTTTGCCTAAACATTCATGCCAATACAGCTAAATTAAATCAAATGAAAATACAGTGGTAAACGCTTTAAGTGATCACATTCACAGTGATCAGCAGCTTATATGGATCAAAAAGTTTGAATCATTCCTGTAGAAATGCTACTTAATGTTTTTAGTAATCAAGTAGTCTGCTTGGTGTTCATTTTGAGTCTTCTCCTACATGACAACATATTGTTTTTAAACTCTGCTACCAGTTTGGCATTGATAGCTTAGCAGTTTATTTTCAGGCCTGTTCACAATTGAGAAATGCACTGAAGCCATCGCCAGTTCTATTTGCACTACTGACATCACTGTATTTGTAACAGCACAGTACTGTTTTAGCCTTTAGTATGATTATAAACTAAATTAAGCTGTATTTTATATACAGCACATTAATGTATTACTGTATAGTGCCTTTGAATTACACACAGTACAGTGAATGTACAGTAATTTGAAAATAGTATGAAAACAGCTCTACTGTATTCTGAAAGTCAAAAAAATTCAGTAGATGGCAAAGCTCTCTCTGTCTGCTTCATTACTTTATATCCATGTAATTATCACCTCATTATAAGAGGTTTCCACTGTATTCACAGTACCATCTTTGTCTTTCAGAGGGCTCCCTTCACTCAAGTGACAGTGTGTCAGACTCCAGCCCCCCTCCAGCTGTGGTGCAGACAGGGGTTCCCACACAGGTTGTTCAGCAGGTACAGGCGGCTCAGCAGGTAAAATTTGCACGTACACACAAACACAACATGAAATTAATGTTTTCTAAATTCTTAAAACTATGTAGTATCTTTATCTCAGCAGAGGTCCGTGGTGCAGGCCACCTCTCAGATAGCCAAGACTGAGCCAGGCACCCAGCTCAGTGTCACCAGTCTACAGCCTGTTCATATCAGCCCGGAGGTAAGTTAAAAACAAGAACACAGTAACACAGTTCATCATTGGTGATCAAATATGATGTCTGACAATCACTTGTACTGTCACTGACCGACACACATTTGTGGAATACAAACACACATGTCATCAGAGCTTCCATCACAAAAGTAGATCACTTGTGACATCCAAAACTTTTTGGGTTTGTGTTAGTCAACTAATCACATCTGTGGTTGAACCTACCTCTGTCGGCTTCCAGCTCTTCCCTAGCACCGAGGTGACAGCGTTAGTCAGGGATAACAATCTAGAAGAATGGCAGCTGCATCATGAGATAAGAAAGCCAGAGTGCCCGGCCTGGGCATCAGCAGGCCACATACAAGAATGTTGCGGCAATCCCCTCTACCTTCCCTTGGACCTCCTTCAGTATTACCAATCACTGTACTTGCTCTCTGTACATGCGGACAAAGAGATAGGAGACCAACCTCATCAGCCACCACTGCAGGCTACAACTGACATTTTCCAAGTAGGTCAGGGACACAAGGGAGGATGGTATGGAGTGAAGGAAAACGAATCTGTCTGTAGCAAAGAAATGTATATAAGTTATAACTGCAAAAGAAACTCAACAAAACTGAACACGAAAAAGATGTATTCTCAGGCGATGAAACAGTTGATATGGTCTAACTTGGGGCGCAAGGATTTATAGGATTTTTGTGTGTCTGTATGTGTGTGTGCGCCCACTCCTTAGGTCCAGCAGCAGCTCACACCAGTGCCAGTGCAACATGTGTACACCAATCAAGTGCAGTATGTGGAAGGAGGAGACAACAACTACACCACCAGCACCATGTTAGAATAAAACATTGAGCATCATGTCCAGACAGAACCTTTTTACAGTTTCATTTCTCCAACACTTTCTAACACGCCTGTTCATGTCTTCCATCCAGTCGTTCCAGCGCCTTCCCTTACACTGACACACCCCTGTACACCCAGACCACTGCTGCCCAGTATTATGAAGGTCAGCCAACCTCAGGCTCACAGGCCTCCACCCCTGGTACGCCTCTAACTGTCTCTGTGACTGCTGGCACAACAGGGGGTGTGTCCATGTTTGTGGCCCAGCCCACCAGTGCAGCAGGGGGAGGGGCCACTGTGGTGACCACTGGTGGCACCACCAATGGGGCAGGGGAAGGGGCAGGCACCAACGGTGGCGCAGCAGGCAGCTATGTGATCCAGGGGGGTTACATGCTGGGCAGCAGCAGTGGAGGGACAGCTGGCAACAGTCAGAACTACTCACACACCGCCCGCGCTTCCCCAGCCACTGTGAGTATTACAGAGGGCGAGGAGAGTAGCGTGCCGTCGGCAGACAAGAAGGTATGCAGAGGCGCCAAGCGCAGGAATTTCTTCTCGTTTTGTTCTCATCCACAACCCTTTGGTGGCGCACACTGATGACATCATAGTTTTGTCCAGTGGAAAGCACAATTAAAAATGCGGAGATTCGTATTAGCTGCAGGTGATATAATACTTTTAGTATAGATCACAATAAAACTTGTTGTAGTTTGCACTATTTTTAACTGTGATTTCCTCTTCTAAGAAAACAAAACCATGACCTCATCATTTTCATATCATTGCAGTGCATGTGACGAGGGGCATTTTTTAATTTGCCTGAAATGTCCCAACACTATATTGTTCATCCCAAATTCATCATAATGAACCCCATATGGTAATGATAACCGACCTATGTTTGGCAAACATCCCATCAGTATTCCAGGTCATTAATTCATTGCATACCAAAGTTGTATGCCACGGCACGCAAACAAACGTATTTGTGTTTTCATTCCTAAATGATCAACAAACAGTAAATGTGAATGGATTTGTTTGTTTGTAATAATTTCTTGATTAGAAAAATGTGTGTGCATGTACTGTATATTGAGCTGAGAAATGTGGGTAATGTGTTTGCAAATAAGCACGAGTATGTTTTTGTGCTTATATGTCGAGGTGTGTTTTCCTGTTTGGGTCAATTGGCTTTGCTAACTGCACCAGCTATTTTCTTTTTTCCTTGCCTGCGTGTCAGGTACAGTGGTTGCTGGACAACTATGAGACAGCTGAAGGAGTGAGTCTGCCACGTTCCACCCTCTACTGCCACTATCTGCTGCACTGCCAGGAGCAGAAACTAGAGCCTGTTAATGCTGCCTCCTTCGGGAAACTCATTAGATCTGTGTTCATGGGGCTACGCACACGACGCCTTGGCACACGGTAAGACGGGTCATCAAACATCAAACTGTTACAGAAGACATGCAAGACACATAAGGGTGCACATACACACAGTCCGTTTATACCCCTTTCTTACACAGCTTCCCTCTATGACAAAACAGGGTTAAATATATTGACACTAATATATTGACTAATGTGCTGATTTTATATGCATGAGATCAAAATACCGAGAGAGAGAGAGAGAAGTGCAGAGACAACACTTTCTCCCACAATCTCTGCCCTACCACAGTGATGCACATCAGCAGCACAGGCATCCTCTTCATATGCACTGAATGCATATAGGTCTCAATTAGTGGACACCCAATGCAAAGTTTCTCACATAAGACCTATAAAGCTCCTTGGAGCTTTGCAAAATGTTCTCCTACGGTAGGAAGAAGTGTGGGTAGAGATGAAGACAGACAGCATGTGAGTGGGTGAGTGAGTTTCACACAGGAGGGGAGGGTGAGCAAGTGAGATTGACTTTTTAGAAATATTTGGTAATATGGATTTAGAAAAAAAATACAGTATGTCTGGTTATTTTATTTCTTGATATTAAAGATATATGTTTTAACCCAGTCTGGATTGAGACTATGTATATAGGTTTGAGGGAATTACCAAATGTTTATATAGACAACATAAACCCCTTGTCTCACGTCCTCTTGTTTTCTCCACTATAGATTCACAATGGGAGACAGATTTGCCATTTTGAACACAGAAACATATTTCATCTGTTCTAACAGGGGTAATTCTAAATACCACTACTACGGGCTGAGGATCAAGGCAGGCTCTTCTCTTCTCCGCCTGATGGAAGACCAGCAACATCTGGCCATGAGGCAGCAGCCCTTCTCACAGAAACAGAGGTGCACACATAAACACCCCTACACACACTCACAGTCTTTCCTCTATCATTACACCACTGTAACAGTTTCGCTTGAAAATCTATTTTCAAATGTTCTATCTGAGTCTGTTTCTTTTATACAGTTGTATCACTGACTCTCACACTATATGTTATTTTTTATCGGCTATATAATAAGACATAATTGCCATTTTGTTTCACTTTATTGTTCATCATCTTTTATGTAGGCCTGAATGTTTCATGTACGCTTTCTTATGTACTGTATCCCTTTTCCTATCAGGTTGAAGCCTGTGCATAAAGTAGAGGGAATGACCAATGGCACAGCATCAGGAGCAGGCCAGCAGCAGCAGCAGCAGGGGTCAGGGCAGGTGGACATCAGCACCCAGGTTCAGCAGTACCAGCAGTTCCTAGGTGAGTTCAGTGAACTAAGGCCTACAGGTATGAAAGGGATTTACCTTAAAGATTTGAGCCTGATGGCATTCTTGTGAAAATACAATATGCCTACAACATATAATATGATATTATTGACAGTTAAAACTGATTACACTTTGCATTTAATGTGACCTTTCTTTGAGTGTCCACTGGTCTTGTGTCCTGTGTTCCAGATGCATCCAGAGCTCTTCCAGAGTTCCCAGACATCGACCTCCAGGGGAAGTCTCTGCCAGAGGGCATTGAGCTGGAGCACATAAAGAGCTTTCAGCTGCTGTACAGAGAACACTGTGAGGTAACCGACTGAAAACACATTGGTTAGCTGGCGGGCATCCATATTAGTGAGTATTGATGAGGTTGCCTTTTGTATCAAGTCATCGGTGGAAGACTTTAAATGAAAGTACCTACTGTAACTTAAAGGGCAGGACAATGGTAACTGAAGGTTTTACTGGAAGAAGGAAAAATAATGTTGTTAGACAACTGAGTGAGTAGATGGGTTTAAAAGTACTCAGCCAACATTAAAAGTTATGTCCTTTTAAAAACCTCGTTTTCCTCACTTTATGTCTGTACAATTGATCTTCTGATAATCTGTATGAGCTTAGTCATGTATTAGCAGCAGTCATAGATGTATAAGATGCAGTCTCTGTGTCCTGTCAGGCCATACTAGATGTGATGGTCAACCTGCAGTTTACCCTGGTTGAAACTCTGTGGAAGACCTTCTGGAGGTTCAGCCAGAGTCAGGCCGGAGATGCCACGCTAGCTGTGTGAGTGGCAAACATTCAAAATTCAGTTTATGTCGTAAACGGGGTAATAACAATTCTCCTATTGCAGAAGCAGTGCCATTGTATACAAGATGCAGGCAATTAAAACCGTATGTGTATTGGCAGCCATGATGAGTCAGAGAAGCGTCTCCCTAAGTCCTGCCTGGTGTTGCTGTGCAAGTATGAGCCAGTGCTGCGCTGGAGTCGTGACTGTGACAACAGCCTGTACCAGGGCCTGGTGGAGATCCTCATCCCTGATGTCCTAAGGCCCATCCCCAGTAAGGCTCTGCAAGAAGAATACTTGTGTAGTAAAACACCATTATTTCAAATACAGTATGGTGCAGAGATTAACATGCAGGTAACAAAATATCATGTAACAATATTTTTACCTTAAAAGTGATTGATTTGCTCTGTAGTAGGAGAGCACATAGTTTTCTTTTACTGTGCCTCATATGCTCTTCTGTGGAAACTGACTTAACTGGAATTTAGACTTCTGTTTTTCTGTTTCAGTTTCAATTTAGTCAGACATAAAATTTTATTTCTTTGAACACAGCTTGGAGAAAAGGATTTTTCTTTTCATCCTGCTGCACTGCTGCCACAAACCTTTTTCCATGTTCTTCGTCTTTGTCTTTCATTTAAATTGGAATCACATATGAAATTTGCATATGCATGTATGTGGCCAATAAATCTGTTTCTCCAGCAGAAACGCAACTATGTTCAGCAGCTGTGTCGTTAAAATCTCTTATCCCTTTTTTCATGCTGCCCCCAGGTGCCTTAACTCAAGCCATCCGCAATTTTGCCAAAAGCCTGGAGAGCTGGCTGACCAATGCCATGATGAACATCCCTGAGGAAATGGTCCGCATTAAGGTACTTTCCTTTTGTATTAGCTTGCAGTTGGTGGAACAACATGTTTCTTAGGGCCTGTAGGGTCAGCCATTCCACAACTGTAACTTTGTGAGTGTTTGCAAGCTTAGAAATTATTAGGTGAAATATTTTGAACTAAAATACAGCCCTATTATTTGCCAGCTGTGGTGCAGCTTTTGTGAAAATAAATGTAGCAGCATTTCCTAGGATAGTATATTGAAGCAGGAGGCCCAGATTAAATAAAATTGCTTCATGAAGTTGTCCATGCTTCATAAAGTTTATCCATCAACTTTATTAAGTTGATGGATAAATATTTCAATAGCCGATTTCCACTCTAATTTAAAGTTACACATCGTAACAGATGGCCAAACCCCCCAAATCCCTGAAAATATAGGACATGACCTCCGTGTCCTCAATGGTAGCTACAGCCCTGACGTTCGTCATATCTCCTTGCACATACTGTCTTTATAAAAAGTGTTTTCACAGTGTAAATGGACTATTTCACCAGGATTTGTGATCCTGACAATGTTATGTTCTTAAATCTTATACAAGGTCATGTAGACCCTAAGTAGCACAAAAATTTGTAGAGATATCTGTATGTGTGCCTTCATGCAAAAATGTGTTTGATGCCCTTTCATCCTTTTCTGCTTGTGCTCTCTCAGGTAACATCAGCCAATGCATTTGCCCAGACACTGCGTCGCTATACCAGTCTGAACCACCTCGCCCAGGCAGCACGCGCTGTCCTCCAGAACACAGCCCAGATCAATCAGATGCTCTCCGACCTCAACCGCGTCGACTTTGCAAACGTCCAGGTTGGTTTAGTCTCTGAACGCTGTGCATTCATGTCACCTCCCTCGAATTTCAGTGTTTGTGGTTTTATTTTGCATTGGTTTTAGTGCATGTGCAACTATTTCTACTGTAGCGTGTGGTTTTAAAGAGGTTTCATTTGTTAGTTATTCAGTCACTGTGCCAATCATTCTGTCTTTTTTGCAACTTTCCTACCCAGGAAATGGAAACCAAGCCCCCTTGTTTGTGTAGAGCACATGGTTAGATACAGAACCCTGCACCTGGTAGTGATTTAGTGTCTAAACATTAGGTCGGCTCGCTTCCCTCCCACTGGTACAACTAAATGCCATGTGTGACTGCCTCTCCCTGACACATTGCCCTCATCCTGTCCACCTTTTGCAGGAGCAGGCTTCGTGGGTGTGCCGGTGTGAAGACCGCGTTGTCCAGCGACTGGAGCAGGACTTCAAGCTGACCCTCCAGCAGCAGAACTCCCTGGAGCAGTGGGCCGCTTGGCTGGATGGTGTGGTCTCCCAGGTCCTAAAGCCCTACCAGCAAAGCCCTGCCTTCCCTAAGGCTGCCAAGCTCTTCCTGCTCAAGTGGTCCTTTTACAGGTGTGATGGGAAAAATTTGGATGTCCTTATTTCCATTGTGCTTACGTTGTCTTTGCTGCTTCTGTGAGTTGCACAGAAAGAGATAACTAGGAAAGTCTGTGAAAGAGCCAATTTTAAGTTGTTGAGGATATGTTAGATCAGTCTATAAAAAGTTTTTTCCCCTTGCTGTGCCACCGTGGGCAAAGGAGGTTTAAAAAGAACATCTACAGCCACAGTAACAGTAATGCTTGGAACTTTGTCATAGTGAAACCACTGAGAAATACTTCCCATTTGTGGTTAGAGAAGAAGTTACAAAGCATACTGTACTATGTGAACCGATGGCTTAATTCCCACCATCTGTGCTCTCCAGTTCCATGGTGATCAGGGACCTGACCCTGAGGAGTGCAGCCAGTTTTGGTTCCTTTCACCTGATCCGCCTGCTGTACGATGAGTACATGTACTACCTGATAGAGCACAGAGTGGCCCAGGCTAAAGGAGAGACCCCCATTGCTGTCATGGGAGAGGTACCAACACAAACACACACATACATGAACTTAATAATGTACGCCATATTTACAGCTCTAACACATTCACCTCTCGCCATTAGTTTGCCAGTTTAGGCCGGGGTCTAAGCCAGCTGGATCCTGACAAAGGTAACACTGTTTCTACCGTATCTCAGACGAACCATAGTCATATTTCAAGAATTGTTTGTATCTAACTCATCTACCCATGTCTATCCTAGAAGAGGAAGAGGAAGAGGAAGAGGAGAGTGATGATGAAGGTCAGGAGCTGTCCCTTCCCTCAGACGGAGGTGTGCTAGGGGAGGAGTCTCTGGAGCCTCCTGCCAAGCTGGCCAGAACTGATCAGAGGGTCCTCTTCACAACCGGATCAGCTGACAACTAATCACAGAGTTACTGTACTAGATGTGGGTTGCTTGTATTGATCACACACACACACACACACACACACAGACACACACAGATGTACAAAGAACACTCATTTATACACTTGACACATGTATATAGATCTTTTACATGTGTGTGCAAACTCTCACTGCACACTGTAACTGTCCCACTTGATTCGCACACACAATCAAAACACACACTCGTTCAGTACTGCTGCTGCCTGGACTGGATGACACAACTGCCTGTTGGCCCCATTGGTTTAATACACGCTCATTGCTGTTGCAATATGATGTGGCTCCAGAAACCTTCTCAATGCAAAGAGAAACACAAAGCATTTTAACCCTCAGTTGTGTTGATCTGTAAAAATGAACTAAAGCCAGGCATGTATTTATTTTCTTTCTCTCTCTCTCTCTCTCTCTCTCATTGCATTGCAACCTGTAGCCTTGCTGTCTCTTTGCTGGGAAACCTTTGCTCACCCTAGATGCTCCTAAAAACTGTCACTGCCGTATTAACGTGGTCTTGAAAAAACTGTGGTGTGTGTGTGGGTAACTTATACAGAGAAGGGTGCAAAGTGGACCTTCAACAGTCAATGGCTGCTGCATTTAGTTACTTATTCATTAAATACTGTTAAAGCCGTGTCTTTCAGAGGGGTAGAGACATTTGTTAAAGACAGCAGGTACCAGAGTCACACCACTTTTCCATGTGTGTGTGTGTGTGTGTGTGTGTGTGTGTGTGTGTATATATATATATATATATATATATATATAATTTGGTTGTGTGATTGAGAGTCATGCCAAGTGTGGACTGTTTCTTCTGTAGATATTTTTCAAGGCATTCAGGTTTTTATTTGGGAGACGAGTACAGATTTCCTGTTTGATTTTATTCGCCTGTAAAGAAAATCTTCTTGTGTTCTTGGAGTGCCTGTCGCAGCTGCTACACACATACTTGTAAAGATAAAGCTACAGCTGTGGAATTGGGGCTCACGTTAGTTGCTGCAAAAAAAATCCTCTCTCTTTTATTGAACACCTGTTTCCCACGAGAGAGGTACTATATGTGTCATACTTTTATGTTCAAAGTGCTTCATACCTGTCCATCTAATATGTTCCTCTGTGGCCTCATTTATCCTGTGACATTCATTGATTTTCTTGCCTTAGTTTAATATATTTTCCTTGTGTGCCAAAATTGTTTGCTTTTATCCCGGAACCCATTGTTTTTAAATTATCTTTAAATGTTTTAAGGAGGACTGTGCCTGAGTAAGAACGGTGATATACTTATATTCTACTGTATATTTATCCACTATTTTTAATTTTGTTGTCACTAAGTGAACCTCTTGTGCAGTGTATGGTGCTGTGTTGTCACACATTCTAAGCAACCTTTGTGTGCATTATTGATTTGTGATTGTACGTTCAGTTATCAACCCTATCTCATTTGATGACTTTTCCACAAACAGGCCAAGGCCCTGCCGCTTTGCACATGTTGACTATTGTCTTGAAGACTCTGAGTTATCTGAAATGTTTGTCATTTTCTTTGAAGTCTTAGGTGTATTTTTAATGGTTGAGTGCAGGTGTCAGATTTCGTGCGAACACCTCGTACCACTCGGTGTGATTCAGAGAATTTGGTGAGGTGCGAGATCTGATGGCTCTTCCTGCACAGTCCTCCACCGACACTCATCTCCCTCCACTGTGCTGTCATCTCACTGCGTTTCCGCCCTCCTGCCAATGGCTTTGTTTTGCTTCAAACATCCATATTCTTAAACACTGTTCATCAAGATTGGTTGTTGTAAACATATCATTTTTTGGATTTTCAAATTCAATGTCTTTAAAATAGCTGTGATGTGCATGTTTTCAACAGGCATTGGCAGCCTCGAACCAGCACATAATCCTTTATATGGAGTCTAATGCTACCACAGCTGAGTACATATCACTCCAGTCTTTCATTGATCTACAGCATTGAGAATGGCCATTGTTTACCCAGTAAGAAAAATGTTTAGTCATTTTTATAGTGCATTGTTTCTTATGTACAAAACAAAATGAGAAAAAAGATGTTCAGTGGCAGTGTTTTATGAATTTGGTCTGCTGTAAGTATGACTGTGCCTTTGGAGGTGGTAGAATGCCATTCAGATGTTTTTAATTTTAAAGATATAAATTAAAGACTTTTTAAAATTGCACTCTTGTACATTCATTTTGAACAATAAGTTCAGTCATATGTAATCTTTGTGGTTTATAGACACAAAGGTTGTCTGTCTGACATGCAGCCACAATCTTATCTTAAATTTTAGTTTGATAAACAGACGGTGACTTTATGGTTCTTCCTCACACTTCTGCTGCAGTGTACAAAGTATGACACTGGAACATACACCGAAACAGGAACCACAAAGACATTCAGTCTCTATTCTGAGGTTTCCGAGGTTTGAGTTCAAATGTCTATGCCACATTCAGACAGCTGTGCCTTAATCTAGCAGACACATCGCAAGTGTAGATGCAGTTAATAGTTTAAAAAAACCTTCCTAAAAAATATTTTTCACTCTCACTGACTGGGTTTAATCTTTGCACTAGTCTGAGTAATAGTGACATCTAGTGGTGATTTATCTCAGAGCTTTTATAATATCTTGAGCCAGCCGGCTATTTCGTGTACATAGCAAACATGAAAGACAACAAACTGTCGACACACATTTGAAAGTAATTGACTTATGCCCCTTTTTAATTCAGAGTATTGCTGCTGGTGGTCATCTATTAACAATTATCAACACTGCTGCCAAAGGCAGGCTAACAGCTGCCATTCATACAAGAATCATACCTGATACATCTCTGTAAGTCAAAACCAACAGCCTTATATTGCTGAATATATGTACATATACAATATATCTTAAAGTGGGACACATTGGAAGACTAAGTTTACACACAAACAATGGCTTTGGGAAGAGAAAATATCAACAGATTCTTCTTGGCATCCATAAAAACCAACATATATAAAGTAAAAAGCCATAACATGCAAACTTGAGATGAAACAAAATCACAGCATGTTCATATGCAGAGTTTGAACGTGGCCTTACATGACATGTTACCCTGCAGCTGTACGAACTATAGAGGGTGACAGAACTTCCTCACGAAAGTCACTATACTTTAAAGTCACTGCGTGACTGTGAATGCCGCCCTATCAGTGTGTGTTAGCTTTAAGGAGGTCTGACAATCACTTCCTTGTTTTCCAAGCAATATGAGATAACTAGGATTGTTTACACTAAGCCAGTCCTATCTTAATAAAAGCATCTTTTCCTTCCTATTTGAGCTCTCCTTCTTCAGTAAGCTGTGTTTTCAGCACACAAAAAAAAAGCTCTAAAAAAAACCCCCAGACATTTTAACACATGGATGTACAACAAATAAACAAAATAAAATGGGGCATCATAAACCAAACACACTGCTCTATATAGTGATCCTCACCCTGATTTTTATGGCAGGACTGTTAATCTAAAGCCACTTGTATCCAAGGCCAAGTCAAAGATGCATAACTTGGTGTAAGGTGAATAAACTCTGCAACCTGTGAGCAATTTAAAGAAACTCTTTTAACCTTCAGGAACTCTAGGATGAGGTCCAAGACTTCATAATTAAACAATTTTAACACAAACCACATATCAGGGTGCAAAACTAGATTCCCACCTTCATCTCAAACAATTAATGGCTTTGCCTCTTGGGAGAATACTTTCACGTCATTACACAGTTCAAGACTTGCATGTCACAAGCAGAAGGCCGACTGAAGCTCTTCTGCAGGGGAGGGCGTCCCCGCTCTTTGTTAGGTGCTTTAGTGTTTCATCATCTACCTCTAGCAGCTTTCAACAGTTATTAGTCATCCCACATATATGAACCAACGCTGTACAGTTCCATTTGTCAAAATGGCCCACTCGCACAAAATACTGAGTGAACAAATTCATAAGCAAAATCTTGAAACACCATGCAAGCCTCAGCAGAGGGAAATGTAACAATTAAAAAAAATCTAAACACTGAGAAAATCAAATGAGCTTTAAAATAGATTTCTTTGATGTATTACTAGTACCAGATACACATTATGATTATAGTCTTAATGGCTCTGTGCAATTCAGTTAATATCACACAGGTGCATGACGGTTAAATGTTTTAAAAATGGGATTTAGAAGACTTAAGTTAATAAAAAGAAGATGAGATAGATTTATTGGCAACTGAGACTCCTCCGCATTGAAGTAAGCACTTCAAGGATTCCATGTTCATACTGGCATATATAAATGTATGTTGAGGCATTGAGAAGCCGTGTACCTGTCGTGACAGGATTATCAGTCTTCTCCCTCCCCTTCTCCCGCAGCAAAGCACTAGAACGCGTGTTCAGTTCACATTTTTATTAAAAAGTATCCAGGTGGTGTGAAAGAGTTTCATTTCCTCTCGCAAGAAATAATAATTAAAAGAACCAAAATCTTAACAGGCTAGAGTCTGGCCTTAAGTTCAGGGCCATCTTCATCCTGATGTCCCGATTCTCTCGGCATCAGAGACCTTCTGCCATGACCTCTCACTGCGTCTAAAATACAAACAGTGGAGAAGAAGCACATCCTTTGTCCACAGAACTTACTATAAATTGTAAAATGTATTACTTTCAGACAGATGAAATGGACACCTTCTTGTCAGATGCAGCAGACAAAATGATAGCACAGAACCATGATGAAAACCTCGCTGTAGCCTCTATACAAACCTGTCCTTGCTGGGGAGTGGCTGGCTGTCCAGGGGCCTGTCCGTAGTATGCAGCCTGCTGCCTGTAGTACTCCGCCCAGGCTGCGCTGTAGTCCGGCTGGCCCCCAGTTGTGGATGCTGCTCCCCCTGCTGCTCCTGGGGCTGCAGCTGCTGTCCCAGGGACAGAACCGCCTGTCTGGGCTGGAGGTGACAGACAAAGAGACACGGCCCAGCTCACCACTCTACTCACGTTGACTTTAAGACGAGCAATAGTTAACTTTAGGAAAGAAACATTTGGTGTGACCCAAATCCATACTTCCATACTACATGCTCATTCTAATCAGAATGCAATGCACAAAGAAAAACATTCTTCACAGCAAGAAAAAAAATTGAAATTGTGGGTTTTTTCATAGAAAAAACTATTAAATCTTCAGTGTTTCCTCTAGGATTTTTTTCAGCAGCGGGGGAAGGACAAACAGCGCCCCCCCCCCGAAAAAAGTGTCACAATTCACAAAACAAGAACAGCAACTGCTAAATCAGTACACTATGGTTTGTTCATATGTTTTGTGCTTTTATCTTGTGTTTCACTACTCAAAGTGACTTTTTCTGTTGATTATTTGCTTGACAGCTGGCATTCTTTGGCAGTCTCACCCATCTTCTTGTAGTACTCCTCCCAGGCCTTGGTGTAGTCCGGCTGGCCCCCCGGCGTCTGTGCGGGCTGAGTCTGGTCCCCTGAAGTTTGGGCACCTCCAGCTGGGTTAGCAGGGTACTGGGCTGGCACAGCCCCCGACGGCTGCTGGTAGTACTGAGCGTAGTAGGCCGCCCAGGCTGCATTGGGGTCATTGGCTGCTGCCTTGCCTAGAAAAGATGCAGGGTGGAGGGGGTGAGGTCCTCATAGGGTGAGGGTGAGCCCCTGCTACTGGCCTGGAGACCGGGCTTGGAGACCAGGGGGGAAACAGAGACAGGGTTAGCCAGAGCTGCTTAAGGCAAAGACACTGCATCTCATCACAACATTTCCATCAGTACTCCTGCTGACCTTCCCAGGTTTAGAAAACAAAAAGTGCCATTACTCATCTGAAAAGACTGGGAGCATATACAGTAAAACCTATAGCCTGGGATGAAAGTACTGCAGTAGGAAAGTTTATAAAGAGAGCCAACATGCAAAAATGTGCAATAAATAAACATTGATCCTTGACAACCAGGAGAGGCAGTGAAGTCAAACATGACTCACTGGGGTCATGGGGTGCCTGGGGTTGCCACTGCTGATAGGTGTTGCTCCAGCCCTGAGGAGTGTACTGGTGAGGACCTGGAGGACCACCACTGAGGAGAAAAGAAATGGTTTAGTATTAAAAACCTTTCTGGATCATCACACTGACATGACCACAAAAACGTTCTTCTTAATTGGCGTTCACAGTGGCACATTAGTTTGAACTACTCACTGTGGTGGTCCAGGTGCCCCAGGAGGTCCGGGGTTGTATGGGTTGGGGTTGTAGGGACCCATTGGACCAGCAGGACCTGGTCCACCTGGCCCTGGGCCCACAGGACACAGAGGACCCTGGAACAAATGAATTGATAACACATCACATGCATGTACAGAGAAAAAGAACATCAAAATCTCACATTTTAGAAGCTGGAACCAGCAAATGTGTCAAAATGTAAAAGTAATCACCAAAAGCATTTTTCCATTATCAAAATAGTCAGTAGTAATTAATTTTCAATTTGACCAGCTAATCGAACAGTTGCACAGTGTGGTGATATTTTAACATAATCTCATCCAGGATACAATTAATTAATATCATATCCTTTAAGTAAATCAACTGGAGATGTGATCATTTGCGTTCAGGTGAGAACTCCAGCTTCTGCATTTCTGTTTTCCTACGCTAAAAAAAAAAAAAAAAAAAAAAAAAAGAGTAGTAAGTACCTCGATCTTCTCTTCAATGAGCTGCTTGGCGTGGTCGATCTGCTGCGGTGAGCCCCGGATGATAAACAGCTTGAAGTTGGGGTCTCCGTTGGGGGGCGGCTGCCGAGAGATTTCCACAAAGGCGCCGGTCTGCTGGTTGATGGACTTGACATTCTCTCCTCCCCGGCCAATCACGAGCCCACACTTGTGTGCAGGAATGGAGAAGGTCATTTCACCTCCAGGGGGCCCCCAACCGCCTTGTCCCCCACCTCGGCCCCTGTTGCCCGCAGGCATGCCCGGAGGACCTGGAGGAACCTGTGGAAGGAGATGAAAGAAAGCCTCAGTGCCAAAAGATGTAGCTGCTTATAAGGATTTAGTTTAAGGATAATTCTGTTTCACAAGTTTAGATCTGCTGATGTAAACATCGTGAAGCTTAAAAATCCACCTCAAGACTGCTGCCATACATTTACTTTTATCCACAACTGATTAAGATGATTGCATCTATAAGTTTACAAGTGAAGAAAAGCACGTTTTAGAGTGTGACAGTTCATGCATGTGTGAGAGAGTGATCCGTACCCCCTGTCCCTCCTCCCTGACCCTGATGCTCTGCAGCAGGTCGTTAATGATCTGGGCAGCGTGCTCGCAGCGTTCAGGGGGACCACTGATGTGGGCAATCTTATCTGGACCAGTCCCGTCATCTGTAAGAAAGATTTTAATCTCCATATTAGAGATTAACACTGAATCACATTACTAACGTGGAGGAGTCACTTGTAGAGCTGAACCCACTGAGAATCACCCAACTCTGTAACACAAGACCCAACATAAGCCAGGTGTTGGCAACTTGCTCCCAGGTGTCAAAAATCACACTGAAAAAGGCCCGTTGCAAGCTGCTCTTACGCCATTATTGTCCTTTGAACACTAGATTCTTGCAGGCTCACCCTTCGCTCAGACATTTTTCCAATGATGCATGCTGAGTCAATAGAAAGTCAAAAAAGAGAGCAAAATGGCATCTGCTCTGCAAAAATAAACTCATGTGAAAAGCATTCATATAATTAGAGAATTCAGCTGCCTGTAAACAGTTATAGCTCTGGTGTGTGACATGTCTTTCATTTAAATTTATCGTTATGTAAAAAAAAAAAAAAGTTAAAAGTGTATAAAAGAAGGACCACGGGGTTCCATCCCCAATTAGGATTGATTGACATTTAGGGTTGTTTTTTTTATGAACTGGCTTACAGTATTAATTAGCTGCATGAGACATCAAACTTTCGTGTTGGCTTTACACTAATGAGAACCTGAATGTACTCCTCATGCAAAATTATGATCAACAAATGAGGAAAATGTAAAATGAAACCATTATAAAGTCATCACAGGGTTGCACCTTGCTTGAACTGTATCCTAACTCCAGCATCGTTCTGGATTTTCTTGATCATCTCTCCACTGCGCCCAATGACCACACCGACAGAGTGTCGCGGTACGGGGATCTGAGTGGAAATCAGACGTTTTTACAAACTTGGATTTGGTTCAACTGAAAACTGATCCCACTTCTAATTTTGCTCCCACACACAAACTCACATCCATTCCTCCTCCCATTCGAGAGCTGAAGTCATTTCTCTCACTAAAGCCACCATGATCTCTCTCCCTCAGAATCTCCTGCACCATCTCCTGGGCTTGCTGAAAATGAAAACACAATGATTACAGTACATGGCAACTCGACTCTACACATTTATTTTGAACTCAATGAGATGATTTCATAAATGTACCTGGACTTTGTAGGGATCTCCGATAATGCGCAGGGGCTTGTCAACGTTGGGTCCCTGAGAGGCATCCTGGATCAGGATCATCTTCACCCCTGCACGCTCCTGGAACACAATTAAATATTACCAGAATCAACTTTATTACCAAGCAGGTTTACACATACAAAATTTGCTTTGGTTTTTTGGTGCTAAACAATTGACATAGTAGGTTGAAAAAAATCTAACAAAGATAAAGTTAGAGGAAGTACTAAAATAAATTTTTCTAATCAAATTTTCCTTTCTCTACTTATTATTATCTTTCATATATACACAACTAAAGATATTAAGATATATCAGAAAACACAACTTTTTTAAGTGTTTAAGTTTCAGTAAATCGATCACTGAGTACACATCTGTCACAACATGCAAAAGTGATTGCGATGCGATGTACCTGTAGCTGTTTGATGGTCTCTCCTCCCTTGCCAATGACAAGGCCAGCCTTGCCAGCTGGGATCATCATCTCATGCACAGTGCCGTCCTGCCCGTTGGTGGACTCGTGACAAGAAGAAGGGGGTGTGCCCCTCCCTCGTGACACTATCTCATCCAACAGCATCTTGGCTTTCCTAGCCGGGGAAGAGCTGACCAGTTACTCCACATCCATATTATAAAATCATGTCATCAAGCCGATACACACCCTTTGGCCACTTTATTAGGTACCTGAGTTCAATTGCTTGTTAACACAAATGGCTAATCAGCCAATCACATGGCAGCAACTCAATGCATTTAGGCATGCAGACGTGATCAAGACAACTTGCTGAAGTTTAAACTGAGCATCAGAATGAGGAAGAAAGGGGATTTTGACTTTATCGTGGCAAAGTTGTTGGTGCACGACGGGCTGGATTTTCACGCACAACCATCTCTAGGGTTTACAGAGAATGGTCCAAAAAGAGGAGAGTGGGCAGACTGGTTCGCAATGACAGAAAGGCAACAGTAACTCAAATATCCACTCGTTACAACCAAGGTATGCAGAATACCATCTCTGAATGCACAACACGTCGAACCTTGAAGTAGATGGGCTACAGCAGCAGAAGACCACACCTGGTGCCGCTCCTGTCAGCTGAGAACAGGATACTGAGGCTACAGTTTACACAGGCCGACAAATCTGCTGCAACTGCATGATGCCATCATGTCAATATGGACCAAAGTCTCTGAGGAATGTTTCCAACAGTTTATTGAAAGAATGGCACGAAGAATTAAGGCAGTTCTGAAGGCAAAAGGGGGTCCAACCCGGTACTAGCAAGGTGTACCTAATAAAGTGACGAGTGAGTGTAATGGCAAATGATTATTCAGCTAGATTTAGGAGGGGCAGTGCACATTAATAGAACGGCACTGACCTAATATTACATTCCATAGCATACATGAAATTAAGCAATAGGTCATTATAGATGAACAATTTAAAAATGGCATGAAAGAATGGGGAAAGCACATCAATTAAAACATGTTTTAAAACTTTTGATATATTCTAGCCCTGCTCTTCCATCTGACAAAATTTGTGGTTGAGGGTATACAAGCACACAGGGCAACCTACTTCATCAAAATGGACCATTTCTGATGCTTCTACATAAAACAACAATGAGAATAAAGTCTGAAACTTACTGTATGGAGTCATGGGAACCTGTGAGAGAGACGCTCCTCTCTGGAAGGCCTCCACTGTCTGGACACACACAAACTGTACATATGTATCTAAGTTCAACACCAAAAGGAAAATAATATTATAAACTTTAAAACATATAATAATGCAGACAGTACCTGGAGCTATCTGAACCTTGCAACCTGACTCCTGTTGAATCTTATTGATCTGTTCACCTCCACGGCCGATAACTGGGGACAAAGAGAGGGCAAAGTGTGTGTTGTTGGTGGGTCACACTTGCAATAGTGGCAACTATTTATGTCTTATATTACAGAAACAGAGTGGCATCAATATGTGCTAAAACAGTTGGGCAGCACTCACTGAGTCCCACCATGCTGTCAGGCACGCTGTACTCCTCTGTGCTGGAGGCCGGCCTGACACCGTCAGCAAGCAAGAATGACAAAGAGGGAGAAAGAGGCAACAAATCAGGAAATGGAAGACTTTTTTTGCATTATTGCATTCTTTGCTATAATCTTGTTTTTCCCCACTGCCATGATACAAAGGTCCCATACGTCTACGCAATACACATCACCTGAAAGTTATGAGATCTCACCTTTGTTGTGCAAGGGCAGCTAGCTGGGCACCAATAGCTGAAATGGGATGGCAACAGAAAGAAAGGGAGAGTGAGAAAACGGAGCAAGGGAGAGGTTTTGGATTACTGATGGACTGTGGACAGACAAGGATAAAGGGGCAAACTACTGAAACAAGAATACTGTACAACTGGAGGTCTATTTTAAATACTGTCATCTGTGAGTTATAAACACCACAAGACAAAAAGTAAACAGAGCATAAAATAGCGGGATGAACTCACACAGTGCTTTGGCTGAATCCAAGTCGCTCTGCGCAGCCAGCTTCTTGCTCTCCGGTTCGTCTGTCAAGTGAGGAAACGACACATCTACTGTTATGTGTGTGAGGTGTCTGTGAGGACTGCACAGAGAATACCATCTGCATCTAAAGCCGTCATCTAGTGTGCAGTGCAGAGGTGGTTAACATTTAAATTTAGCAGACGCTTTTGTCCAAAGCTCACTCAGTGTTGAGGCAGTAAACATTGAGTAGCAGAGTCACAGATACCTGCATCCTCCAGCTGTCGTTTCTGTGCAGTGAATGGAAAGCCATCTGATGCAGTGTTGTTGTTTAATGGAGGTCCAGCATCACCCCCGATCTTAGCTGCAATCTGAAACACAAGCGCAAAATTCTCCCAACCATCAAATGTGCCCACATATTACCACAAAGTCTGCAAACTGACGATTATTTTCATTATTGACTAATCTGCCGACTATTTTCACGATTAATTGTTTAGTCTATAAAATTCAAGAAATCGTGAAAAATGCTCATCACAATTTTCCAGAGTCCAAAGTGACATATTCAAATGGCTTCTTTTGTCCAAATAAGAGTCCAAAACCCAAATAATCTTCATTTACAAAATTTACAGCCTTTAGCAATAACACCTTCACTCGCTCTAATGTAAAGTACATTAACTTTATGATCTTCTCTTTAGTCTTTATTCTCATTTTTTAAATTTACTCTAAATTATATTTTATGTAGTCCATCTTAGTTATAGTGTAATTTGACTTTTAATTTCTATTTATTTATTAAATTCCCTTAATTTGTCATGGTAAAGGCGTTACTGTAACAATGCAATCTATCCATCCATCTGTGATCCACTAAGACTGGATATAGTAGCTATTACATAGGATCTTAATTATTATATAAGATTGATGTACTGGTGTCTTATAAGTTTGTTTTTCTTATCCAGTCTGATGCCTAACGTTATAACAATTATCTGCTTGCATCATATCTGTAACGTTATTAACGTTAACATTTAAACATCTTTAAGAAAACATTTAAACATCTTCTGGATATACACATAATGTCGCCTCTTCATTGTTGTAGGATTAAATGATTAAGTAATTTCACTTTGGCTAGATCACCAGTGTGGTTTGTTGATGCACACGCATAGTATTTTAGCTAACGTTAGCTTAACGGTAAGTTAATGTAACGTTCACGTTACGACAACCAATGACATGACGTACCACTAACTAGCTTAATGTCATACTGAATTATTAACAACATTAAATCTATGTGAGTTAACCATATTAATTATGTGTCAAGTTGTGTGAACAATGTTAGCCCTCTTGCTAACTATGCAGCTAGCCCTGCCTCCAAACACGCTCCTGCCCGTCACATCCCTCACCTGCCGGGCCCGCTGCACCGCGTCCGCAAACGCATCTTTCTTGATGCCTCCTGCTCCGTTCCCGAGAGCTGCCTGTCCGCCGAGAAGGGGCCCGGATCCGGCTGGCGGCACCGCATTGTACTCCGACATGTTGACCAGAAGACAGGTGAGGGAAAGTGAGCAGAAATTCAGGATCAGAGCTGCGCAGGAGTGGGACGGAAAGTCGAGAAACTGACAGGGCAAGGAAAGCAACGGAGACCCGACGGCGGCCGGGAAGGTTCATTCGCCAAGTCATGAAAGCATTTAAGCCACTGTGGGGAAAGTGCATTGGTATTTTTGTTAGATGCTTAGGTGTTGTGTACAGTGTTTCACATAAGAGACATTTTTTTTAATTCGACAGTTAAGTTAACTTAACACACCTGAAACTTTAACTTGTAGGCTAACTAGTGCTAAATTACATTATTAACATTGTTTTTCCACTCTAGAGTTTTTATGACATGCAGTAAACGCCTACAGTAAATCGTCAAAAATATGATTTCTGAATTTTACATTAACACATAACATTCAATGATTTAATGTAGAGTTAGGAATATGAAAGCTTTTAATTTCACTTGAACACAACATTATGCCTGTTTAAAGATCATGAAATGAGCTGTTCAGACATCAGACTGAACATAGATCCATATTATATATTATACATGGTGGTATAAAGGTTAGAGAAGTGAGCTTGGTCTTTTAGTATTCTTGCTTGTCTTTGGGTCGTCTGCCTTATCTTTTTAGCGATCTTGTGTGTAGCCTCTTTCCTTGCCTCCATCTGCTCTGCGCGGCCCTTCGGTTGACTTCATAATAAGAATCTTCGTTGTGGCTTATTTCACAGTACTCTGTTGTTCTTTTCTCTTTTCTCAGAATGCTGTTGCCTGCTGAGCTCTTTGCTGACCACTGGGCTCCAACCATCACTAGTCTTAAATGTCTGGGGGGAGTTTTGCCAGCTAAACAGAAAGTGGAGCCAGACAATATTCAGGCATGTAGTTTTGTGCATCATAATGGTATTTTAAGGTTAACCAAGAAGCTTCTTCTTGACACTTAACAACTCACAAGACAACACACACACACTGAAATTGTGAAATGATCCAACTGTGAAATTGGTGAATCAAAACAGCAGGGGATAGAATAAATCAGATGGTGTTTATGTGGAGTAAACTGTGCAGTTCTCCATGGGCGGTGTGGCAAAGAAAAGGCCATAAAAAGAAAAGATTCAGCCCTAATCTTTTTCTTTTTATTGGCTGGTCTGAGATATGGCTTTATCTTTGCAACTCTGCCTAGAAGGCTGAGTCGCCTCTTAACTGTTTATGTTGAGAATGGTGTTTTGGGGGTATTATTTAATGAAGCTCCCAGTTTCTCAAACTAAACACTCTAATGTATTTGTCCTCTTACTCAGCTGTGCACCCCCTTCCCTTTTCTGTACTGGTTTGTGCCAGTTTGCGCTGTTCTGTGAGGAGAGTAGTAGGCTACATGGCATTACACGAGATCTTCAGGTTCTTAGCAATTTTTCGCATAGAATAGCCTTCATTTCTCAGAACAAGACTAGACTGACATGTTTCAGAAAAAAGTTCTTTGATTCTGGCCATTTTGAGCCTGATGAAACCCACAATTGCTGATTCTCCAGATACTCAACTAGTCTAAAGAAAGATAACTATCTTTCTTTAGACTCTTCTTCAATCAGCACAACCAGTTTTAGCAGTGCTATGATTGCAAAAGGGTTTTTTAATGATGAATTAGCCTTTTGAAATGATAAACTAGGATTAGCAAACACAATGTGCCATTACAACACACAGCGCTGATGGTTGCTGATAATGGGTCTCTGAATGCCTCTGTAGATATTCCATTACAAATCAGCCGTTTCCAGCAACAATACTCACTGTATTTCTGATGAATTTGATGTTATTGTAATGGACAACAAATCTGCTTTTCTTTCTGTCCCCAAACTTTGAATGGTGGTGTAAAAGTAAAAAGTAAAAGTAAAGTAAAAAGAAAATGCAATGAAGAGCCTAACAGTGTCCTCATTACATACAGTTTATCTACCACAGAGCACTGATAAGTTTATTTTTAAACTGTATTTTTTTCACGATATTTGTCACAATTTTTTTTTAAACTAAAGAAATCATTGATTATGTTATGTGTTCATATTTTTGAAAAATTACTATGTCTGTATATATCGTTATTGGATTTTTTAAATATTATCAATGGCATAAGATATAATATGATATATTGGTGTCTTGTAACAACCATGGCTAAGGAACAAGCATTGTGTTGTTTTGAGAAATGTGGAACTCACCTTCAATCAGTGCTTTGCGCTTCCTTCTCTTTTTCTGTACTTCAGCAAACCTCTTGGATGATCTTTCAACCATTGTTTCCATTTTCTCTCTCAGAGCATCACCATTAGCACTATTAATAGAATAGTCACTACTGGCATTTTCTGCAACTGTTGCCTCTATTTTCTTGAAAAGCGCCTTGACTTGAGTGCTATCCTGCCTGTTGCTGATATTGAGAACATGCATTCAGTTTCCACATTGCTCAAGGATCCACTGAAGTGCTGAAACTGATTTCGCACTCTAAACTTGCATCACTGCATGGAGTGTCTACAGTAAACAGCACAATGGTGTGATTAAACACTCCATCATAGGTGCTCCTTTAGTGATGGTTTGAAGATCTGAGGAAATATTATACCAAGAGGTATGACTAGATATAAAAGGCGTGAGGCCCCGGGGGACACAGATGGACGCTGTTCTTGATTTCTCAGGGGTGTTTTCTCGTGGATAGTGCCACCACCAGCCTGGAGTATTGATCACAGTGGCCTGTCTGCCATGGACTTCTTGCTGCCTCACAATGCTTTGGGCAGTTCTTCTATTGGTGTCAAAGACAAGTTTACCCAGTATGATGTTGCCAGTTGCACTCTTATTACTGGGATTACCGTGCAATTCTCTCCCACCTATCAATACCTTCCTCAAATCTGGAGAGTGAAATACATTATTTCTTGCATTAGGCTATATAAGTGCATTATAGAAAACTAGAAAACTGTCCCCATTGATTAATGCAACATTATCTATATTAATTATAAATATACACTCTTAAACTTTCCAGTTTATTGGGTACACCTAGCAAAAACTATTTATTATTTAATGAATGTTTTTTCAAGTGTTATGGTTTTGATTTAACTGTATGGTCATATTAGTACATAGTTTGTGGTGCTGCTGAATTGTATTGTGTACCTAACAAACGGTGTATGAATAAAAACCAAATCTTTTAATACAAAAGACATCTGTTGTTAGGAAATGCTGCTGAAGCCTCACAAATTAGTGACCTGATTATCTTTTACATAGATTTACAGCAACATACAAATACTGTTAACACAGGGAGAAGAGTAGTTTGTCCTGCAAATTTTAATTCCGATCAGATGAAATACCTATTTATTTGTTTAGTTGTTTTAACATGAAAAGCCAAAGTAGGAACAGAGGCTACAGATTAGCTTCAGATAGATAGATAATATAATGACAGCATAAAGAATAAAATTAAACAATAAAACATTAAAATGCATGGCAATAATAGCATGATAAAAATGAGGCAATTGCATAAATAGTGTGTGCAATTCATATTCAAAACCACCTGGTCCCAGCCTTGCTTCCTTGATATACTTTCAGTTCAGGATTTCACTGTGTATTGTTCTCAGTTTGGCATAGATAATAAAAATCACATGATGGCCATCTAAAGCAGCCTGTCCACAGCTCTTCTTCACATTGTTTGTCCTTGTCCTAATGAGCTTAAGCCTGCCTGAGACGCCTATGTACATAATTCTTCTAATGTAACAATACTTGGGCATGGGAAGGCTTGGGAAATCTGTTGCTACAGAATTCCCTCACATTCATCAACATCACAGAGACTGACACCAGCCATTTGCAGTTGCTGACACTGAGTGATAATGTCATACTGGTGTTGATGACCATGTAGTCCCACCCCAGTCAGTCACTTAAAACAATCTTCAGTAACTTAAAACAATCTTCTCAGGTCAAATGTGAGTCAGACTGCACAAAACAATGAGTTAACATGAGGTATAAATAGAAGAATTATATCTCTGTGAAAAAGCTATCATTTCAATTTGTAACTTTTAAATGGTTGGTTACATCGTTGTATTTAAAACTCAGATATAGATAACTATTAAAATTAATCTTTTTGAGGAGGGAAGTGTCACAAATCATATGTTCTTCTTCTACAAAATGTGACTTCTCTACTGAGAATTGGATACAGGGCTGAATAAATAGCTGATTAATCAATTAAACTTTGAAAATTTATTAGGAACTATTTTGATAATCGGTCAATTGATTAAGTCATTTTTCAACAATACTATACATTTGTTGATTTCAACTTCTTAAATGTTGGTAAAGTGAATATCTTTAGGTTTTGGACTATTGGTTGGACAAAACAAGACATTTGAAAAAATCACTGTGAGCTCTGGTAAATATGAGCATTTTCCATTTGGCCTACTTTCTGACATTTAAAAGACCAAATGATTAATGGAGAAAACAAATTTCAGATTAATAAACGATGAAAATAACTGTTAGTTGAAGCTATAATTTTAACTTTATAAAAGCATTGCCTGTAAAACAATCACAGATTACTGAACAGAGTTCAAGAATGTTTTGTGGGTGGTGATGGCGCATAGAGAAGATGCTTGCCTTTGTGTGGGAGACCTGGGTTCAATTCCCACTGTGAGACATCCACCATTATGTCCCTGAGCAAGACACTTAACCTCTAGTTGCTCCAGAGGTGTGCGACCTCTGAGATGTAATGTTTTCATTGTAATTTACAATTATCTTGACATATATTACACCATTCTTATGATTTCGCATGTTATTATATAAAGTCAAGTGTTTCATGTTTGTGTTGACCAGTAAAACCAGTGGGAATATCATGTTTTAATTGTCCCAGCCAGTAGAGGTAGCTGTCACTTTTTCGTCTTCATTAAATGCGACGCCACACGCCATCTTTGTTATGGGCGAACAACGTCAGACGGTGACGAAGGCATTTTCTGTCCTATGATTGGTGCAATTCGGTCATGTCAAAGGTCACGTATATTTGGCGCTCTGCATTCACTACCAGTCTGGCGCGTTTTTGAAAGAGCAACATACGTCCAGAAACATGTATTTTGAATCCCTGCTCGTAATAATTGGGAAAATATCCGTGTAACGTTTTTCACGTTGCGTTCATTTACCCGTGGCTGACGTGGAAAATGTTTGGACCACTTTTGGGACCCGTGAGGAGAGTTTGTTTGAGAGTAGCATCTAGCGAAGTCTGCTGCTAGCTTGTTGTTTTGTTTAGTGAAATTTAACGTTACATATCAGGTGGCAACAAACAGCTGTCTGCCTCACACAATGAACTTCGCCGCCGTTGTTAATTCACACGCACGGGGAAGTGAATAAAGCGTGAACTCAGTCTCGGAAGTTACGGCAACTAAGTTTCTGGTTCAGCATTATTGGTGAGTGTTTTCCTCGACCTGTGTGTTTCTGGTTGTCAGTCTGTCATACGGCACAAACACTGGAGGAGCTAACGCACTGGGCGCCATGTCATGAAAAATAAAGTTACTTGACCCCATTAAAACAATCATAAATATGCTGTATATAAGCTACTTGACTTCAGAGGAGCTCTTAACTTCCTGCATACTAAAGCATTGGTGCTGTTTCACAGTACTGTGTTGTACAGAGTTGTTCAATATTTGCAATGTTAACAGTGTCAGATACGGTGGCGTTTACTTTGCGTAAAATATAACCAAGTGTTTATTTGCTGGTTGTTGTGTTCTAACTCTTGAAATTTGCATTGTGGTATTTATCCTGTCATCCTTGAAGATAACTCGCATAGACATTTTGGCTTTATTCAATAATTCTGGTAAAGAGGTACAGGGAGGTTTATGAGAGAAGGGTGAAGATGATGAAGCTTCACAGCTGGAATTGATCCAGGCACAATGATTTTACATGGCATGCAACCTAGACCACTGAACCACCAGGAAAACTAGTTAATACTTTATCACAATCCTTGATGTTCTGTTTAGTGGTTTACTGCTCTTTCAGACCTCCATGTGTGTAACAGTGTTTTCTTTTGCTCAAGGTCTCTTCAAATTATGGCTGGTGTTGTGGCTATGGCATCTGTCATTGAGGACTTTGACACCCAGGTATTTCTGTGACACTGATTTGGGCTATGCATAGCATGCTGTAGCTGCTGCAAAGTGTTTTTCTTCATCCTGCATACAGTATGCATTCTCATATTTGATAAACTTTGTCACTCCTTTCACAGCCTTGCAAGAAATCTCGCAAAGATGGTGGCAGTCCCGTTGTCAAGACAATCACAAACTATTTCTCTCCTGTGCCCAAGCCCGTGGAGAAACCCTTTTCTCCTCCACGCTCCAACAACATCATGGACTACTTTAGCCGGAAAGGTCCGTCCCCTAAGGAAAAGACCAGCACACCAGAACAGTCGAAAGAGAACTGTCAGACGTCTCAGCTTCCAGAAACACACACCAGCCAGGAGGCAGCAGTGAAACAGCTATCTCAGAAACGGAGTAGAAAGGCCAGCAGAGCTGCAAGGAAACTTGTGGAGGTTGAACCTGTTAGCTCCACAGAGGAGGCGAGCTGCCTGATTGTAGAAGAACCACACGATAACAGAGGCTCAGCAGCAGATGCAGTCGGCAGCTGTGGTGTTCTTGGTAGTGATACAGCAGCCCTGTTAGCTCAGCTTAGCACTGAGGCTTGTATCACTGTGGGAAAATCAGAGAGTAATGCCACGGTCTGTGATAAAGAGGCTGAAAAAGATGACCATCATGAAGATCGTTCCAAAAGTGTAAACAATGTTAAATTTAAACCAGAACTGAATAGTATTGAATTATCTCCAATCGTACCTTCAAAAGATAGAGTAAAACCAGTCAAAACTGTTGCACGAAATTCTAGGAAGAGGCAGCAACAGAAGGAAAAGCACTCTGAACCAGAGGAGAAAGAAAAAGAGAGCTCTATGTGTGATGTTAGTATGGAGGTCAATGTGGATGAGGCCTCGCAGTTAAACACCAGCACAGTCACCATCTCCTTTGAGGAGTTTGTGCGGAGCCAGAGCAAGGGTGAAGAGGACATAGAAGATGAACAGGGCAAAGAAGATGAAAGTAAAATCCCAACAGAGGCGGAAGAAATGGACGCTGACCAGTTGGATATCCCTAAATCTGACGAAAATGTAGCTTCTGTGGAGCTGCCTCTCCAAGTATCACCCCGAACCCTCACCATCCAGGCTGAAGTGCATGTTGTCTCATCCAACCAGGAAGCAGCCAAGGCGGTAGGGAAGTTGGCTTCTATCTTCAACAAGAGAAAAGGGGCGTCGAGCCCTGCAGAGGTAGTATCGTCTCCTCACATGGAGGCTGGACACCAAGTTTCTTCCACTTCTCTGACTGTCAAGCGGAAATCCAATGTGGTTCTTCAAGAGGAAGATCTAGAGCTGGCTGTGCTTGAGAGTGAATCCATGCCCAAGTGCAGTCAGGCAGAGAGGAAGCAGTTCATGGCTGCTTTCAAACAGCCCAGCGTGGATGGGTCCAAAACCAAGCCTGGTAAGAGCCAGGGCAAACAGAAGCAACCTGGAGAGAAGGTTTTGGATGATGCAGACAAAGTTACTGAAGAGGACACTGTTATTCCACCCTCTGTTGAGGAAGTCCCTGTTACCTCTCAGGAAAACAAAGTAGCTAAAAAGAAACCAGCAAGAAAGGGCAGAAAGAAAGCTATAGAAGAAAAGGAGGCAGTCACCACCACCACACCTGTTGCTGCTCCTGCAGAAGAATCAGTGGCCACGATTGTTGATGATAAAAGAGAGAAGTCCCCTATGACCTCAACTGCGTCTGTCCCCACGGTGAGAAGGTCCAGAAGAGAGGCTGTAGTCAGGCAAGCACCTGAGGCCACCCCAGCAACTCCTATCAGAAAAACCAGGAATCAAAACAAGTCAAAGGATGTTGCTGCTTTACCTAACGACAGCCCTGCAAAGATGTCCACCCCAAAGATACGCAAGTCCAAACACGGTGTCTTCGCAGCAGAGATGGTGTGCCCACCCGACACAAAAGGAAGCCCTATCAGGTGACACATGCATACAGCTATGATATAATACTATTACACATTCTATGAAAAGCATTATGGGATGCATTCATACACTCAGTTGCCAGTTTACACCTAACTAAAACTACTGCAGTCTAATACAACAATTACTACATGTACCATGTTCGTTTTTTGGTGAAACAGAGGTGTTGATTGTTGGTTGAGTTGAATCCATACCTCCTTTAAAACAGTTTAATCAATCTGACCTTCATGCAGGTGTTGTATTTACTGTTGTATTTGGCTGCCTTTCAGCTACCCAATAAACTGGCAATTCTTCTTAAAGGTGCCTACATTTTTCATGTTCTGATTAAATTATTTTCTTTTTTCATAAGGATTAGATTTACTAGACTCCATAAAAATGATTCCATGACCAAGGCTGAAGATGGAAGTGACACAAAAACCACTTTGGCTACTAAAGTAAGTATGATTTTTTTTTTTTTTTTTTTACAAATTCTAAATGTAATTAATGAATTGGTTTATGGACTTGACAAGGAACATCATAATGAACATGATCATAATTATGGGCTAAGGATGATGGAAAAACTCTCTTATCTCTTTCAGACATCAAATGAGTCTAAAAAAAGAAAGCAGGCGAAGAAGTTGGTGGAGAAAGCCAGAGTGATTCAACAGAGCAAAAAAGCTGCTGTCGAGGAAAAGGGCATTTTAAGGCGTTCCTCACGAGCTGAGGCCTCCACAAAGAAGAGCTACTGTGAAAATGAGGTACAGTTAATCAAGTCAGACATAAGTGTACGCTGGCTGTCCTCAAAGGCATAGCAGCGTAATATACAATGATGAATATTGAGAATAAATGTTTCACTCTTTTTTGGATTGGAAGCCGAGTCGCAGATGAGTATTTATGAAGTGCTGTAAAGGATCACAAAATCAATATATTCACCACCGGAACCAATTAAAGGATTGTTAGGGATGTTCAAGTATTTGAACTGATCAAATCTGAATACTTGTCTCCCCTAATGAGCTGGACATGAACACTGGGGAATTTCAGGGACCCCCCACCATGTCACGATAGATCACCTTCAATACAACACAAACATCGAAGCAAAAACCTAATTTGTGTATTCACTCAATCTTTTTCTCATGTGGTTTGTTTTGTCAGGATTCTGTTATCTGCCTGGAGGAGGACCAGTCCGCGTCTCCTCAGGTGGCACCAGAAAAGAGTAAAACCCAGAAGCCTTTACGCAGTCTAATGGATGTTCTGGGAAAACCCACACCTGTTGGCAAAGACACCAAGGCTGTCCCAGGTAGTCTATCTCACTCTAAATGACCATTCACTGTTCAGCATTTAGTTGGATTCTCATCTATTGGTGCTATATTTTCTTTCTCACAGGCTCCAAAGTGGCCTCAATGGGCCAAGAAAAGACTGCTCGGAAGGGGTCAGCTGTGATTTCCATATTTGATGAGAGCAGCCGCGAGGACTCTGAAAACTCCCAGGACGATGAGCAGTTCAGGGCACGCAGAGAGTTCTTGAAGAGTGGCCTGCCTGAGTCCTTCAGGAAACAGATGGCCAAGACTGCTGCCACCAAGGAGGCTTACTCTCTCTCCTGTTCCTCCTTTCAACCAGTAATACACGTGAAGCAACCACCCAACGGTAGGCTTCATAGAAATACACGTTGTCATCTTCATTTGACAGTGGTGGAAATTAGTACAATTGTAAGGTACTTTTGAGGTACTAGTATTTTTATTTTCTGATGCTTTTACTCGTACAGTTGGGAGAAAAATATTTTACTTTCTACTACGCTACATGTATTTGATAACCCCAGTTATTAGAAACTTTTCAGATTAATAATACAAAACATAATCAACAAATAAATGATCTAGTATTATAGACTGTAATTGAACCCAGGGCGGTAATTCACAAGCTGCCCAGCAGTTTATAAACTAATTAAAAGTAGGCCACCTTTACCAGCTACAACATTAAAGTGATGAACACATTAAGGCATCAATAATTATTATTCATTTATAATATACACTATTCTGAAAAATGCCATTTTGCATAATGAGTTCTTTACTTTTGGTACTTTAAGTATATTTTGATGCTAATTCTTGAGTAAAATTTTCAATCTATGACTTTTACTTATACCAGAATATCTCTATTGTGTGGTATTGCTACTTTTACTTAAGTGAATTATCTGAGCCCATAACTATCAGGTTTTTTAAACTAATTATTATTATTATTATTATTATTATTATTATTATGAAGGATTAATGGGTACAGATACATCAAGAAGGACAAGAGCCCAGTGAAACTTGTTTTTGTGTATTGACAGATTGCCCTCTTTGGAGTCTACTGTGGCCCGAGTCTTCCTTACTTTGCCACCTGAAAGAACTTTGGTGCCGAAACTCCAACCCACTGCTGTCTGTTAGTGGCTCCCTTTGTGTGAGGACAGAACCAGCTCGTAGAGCCTTTTCTAAACGGGTATGTTGAAATGACTCTAATCACCTGATTCTCTTGGCACCTGTTCCTAAATGTTCAGCATCGATTCCAAACGGTGGCACTTCGACCTGTTGTGGATTCAGTTACATGTTTAGGAGGATCAGTATTTTAGAGCAGATTTGTTTAGATTATATCTGCTACTTGTCAGCCAGTATAGCTATGTTGAATTTAAGAGAGCATACATAAAACCACACTTAAATTTTCATTTCTGTCCAATTTGTATTTTTTGGTTGGTAGTGTCGTTTGATTATACCTTTTTATATAAATAACAAAAACATTTGTGGTGTTATGAGGACATTTTCTCGCAGACTTAATGTGAGGTTTAACAGGAGTCAGCAGACATGTTATTTAATAAAAATATTTTTCCATTTGAAGGGTTCTGGCTGGAGGCCTGAGATCTCTGAAAGTGTTCGTCAGCTTTTAATGGAGGAGGTCGGCACCTCTAACCCTCCCTTTCCTGTTCAGATGTTCATCACTCGCTTTCTGAAGAGACGCACTGACCACCAGCAGCAGTGCACAGCCTCAGGTCAGTCTGACGGGCAGTTTTTGCACTTACACACTTAAACAAAAGTAGATATGTTGTGTTGCAGTAACAGTTTATCTTAGGCTGTTGTTAAACTTGATTTCCTTTTTTAATAATGTGTTTAATAGTTAGTTTTACAAATGCTCATTAATTTTTAAATGATTCAATCTTCCCCCCAAATATTGGGGCAGTATTTTAATCAGTTAATGTTTACAAGCTATTTAAAATTAACTAAATAAAATAGAGGCAGAATAAGAGCATAACATCCATATTATTCTCAACATCCATTGCACCTTACTTACTAGAACCAGAGGCTGTAACCAGAGTCACAAGCACCACACTGCCAGCTGAACCAGTAGGAGGAAAGAGGAAGAGGCAGGATGATGAAGGGGAAATGACGGTGAAGGTGGCTAAGAAGCAACGGGCCAACTCTTCAGAAGAGAAAAGTTCCACAGCTAAGCCTGAGCAAACAAAAAGGAGAGGCCGGACGAGACGAGCTCAGAGATCCAGGCAGGAGGAGGTGAATGAGAAAGCCGAGGCTTCAGTCAGAACTGAAGATGACTCTGTGGTTGTGCTTGATGACTTGCCTTTGGCAGAGGACACTGGAAAACAAGGTGAGATTACAAATATTGTGATATGAAATCAATAAACAATTCTTCATCCAATGTTTTTTTAAATTTATCCTCCAGTATTTGCTTGCTTTGCACGAGCGGCGTTATAAAAGCCACGACTGACTGGCTCTGATAGTGAAGCTTGGGCAAGTGCTTTGAGTAAAGTATTAAAAGCAGACCTGCTGTCATTGACTCCACCACAACAATGTAGAATTATCTTTAAAACAGGAAAACACACCTGCCAAACAGGAATGACAACTCTCATACGAGAGGTTTCCTCGTAAGACATCATTTGCACCCTCATTGTTTACATGTTTGTTGAAGTAAACCACCTGGTGTCTGTAAACTTGGCTGAGACTGGTTTTGTCACAAAAATTTAAAGCCTCAAACTCTTTAGTTTGTTTTACAGATGTGGTGAAGGAGGACGTTTTATGGACAGACAAATATCAGCCTCAGCACTCCAGTGACGTCATAGGCAACATTACTTCAGTGAAGAGGCTGCACAGGTGAGGAACTAAAACTGCTTTAATGTAGAACAACAGTATTTGTTTTATACTGTATCCCTTAAATAGTATCCACTCATAATGCAAATTTGCACAGCATGGGCTTGGGACCACCGTAGAAATTCTATATCAGAAACATGGGGTAAATGTTTCATGTTTGTTTTTGTTTTGTTTTTTGTACAGCTGGCTAAAGGAATGGAAACTCCGTGCAGACAGAGATGAAAGAAAAAAACAGAAAGTCAAGAAACAAGAGGAAGGCAGCAATGGTGGGAGATTAGAAAAGCACATTTTCTCTTGACTACCTCTGTTGCATTGATGCAGGTTTGTTTTGACTGCGTGATGGCTCTTTGTGTGCAGACTCAGACTGGGACTGCGCAGAAGACGACTCCCAGGATGGAGAGGACATGCTGTGTAATACGATGCTTATCACGGGACCCACGGGCGTTGGAAAGACTGCTGCAGTCTATGCTTGTGCCCAGGAGCTGGGCTTCAAGGTACATACGCTTCGAGGTACATTACTGTGAGACACTGAGTAGGACTTAGCTTCCTCGTTTCCTAACTTCCCTCTGGTCTCCCAAGGTTTTTGAGGTGAATGCTTCATCTCAGCGGAGTGGCCGTCTAATTCTGTCCCAGCTGAAGGAAGCCACTCAGTCACACCAGGTGGACAGTCAGGGGGTCAACGCCCACAAACCCACCTATTTCAACAGTTACGGCACAAGCAGCAGTCTTGGCGCTGCCAGGCCTGGATCCTCCCCCAGTATGTACAGAGCTGACACTGATGGCACTGCTTCTAATGAGTTGCTTTCTTGTGCAAGGATAAATTTAATTCAAATTTTGTTCATGGTTGGATTTGTATACAGTATCAATATTACAAGATGAACACAAACTGTTGGGAATTGATTGTTGATTGTTTTCTTCATCTTCTAGGAAAGGTTAATTCTCCTCGTAGGGTGGTTTCATCTCCCAGGAAACATCCCCAGTCCCCTAGAGGTGCTAAAAGAGGAGGCCTGGCTCCCACCTCTTTAGCCAACTTCTTCAAAATGGGCCTACCCACCAACAAGGAGACACCTAACACCAAAAAGAATGAACAAGCGGGTAAATGCACCTTCAGTGTGTTCAATTGTTCACTTAAATGATGATGTAACCTTCATGAAATTATTTTATCAGGACTTTATTAACATATTTTTTTCCCCCTCTCTTCATATAGTTGCTTCCAAGAAAGTTATAAAAGCAAATGAGTGTGCCAATAAGCAGAAAGACCCTGCAGTCAAATCACCACCAGCTACCACCCCTAAAGAGAAAAACAATGAAGAGCAGAGCAAGAAGACAGCCACCTCGCTTATCCTGTTTGAAGAAGTGGATGTTATTTTTGATGATGACTCAGGGTTTCTGGCTGCCATCAAGACTTTTATGACCACTACCAAGAGGCCAGTCATCCTAACTACCAGCGGTGAGTAAAAAGAGAAAGGGCAGATTTGCGTGTGTTGATTGTATTTGTTTATGCTCTGTGTGTGGTGTTTTGAGTTCACATCAAATATTTTATGTTTTGTAGATCCTGCTTTCAGCACCATGTTTGATGGCAACTTTGAAGAGATCCTTTTCAAAACGCCCTCAGTGGTGAGTGGACAATTTCTAAAACATGTTTCACTGTTAAAAGTTTTTCTCTGAAAAGGTTGTCTTAATGTGACTTGATCTTGAGATGCTAATCAATTGGGAGAGATCATTGATCAAAACTATATTTTTGTGAAATCAGTCAGTTTTTCAGTTGTCCGTCTCTCCCTGGTACAGTTGGATGTGGGCAGCTTCCTGCGGCTGTTGTGTCTGGCGGAAGACATGAGGACAGATTTATGGGACGTCAGCTCTCTGCTGAGACTCACTGGCTGTGACATCAGGCAGAGTTTACTGCAGCTGCAGTTCTGGACTCGCAGCGCAGGAGGCCGTAATGTAACCAGGCCATTGACGCACACTGGCAAAGCTTGTAAGGAGATGAGCTGGAGGAATACTGAAACTGATAACTTGGTTTTGCTTTATTAATGTTTAATCAGCTGAGAAAATTAAACCATTTCTGTCTGCTGGTGATGTGGAGAAATATATTCATGCTTTATTTCATCCTGTTTTTTTACTGTTTCAGTAAAAAAAACAACAAAAAAACAACATTAAGTAATCTGCACTTAGTCCAAAATGCAGCGGCTCTGCTTTTAACCGGAGCCACATGAAGAGAACACATTACCGCAGTTTTAGAAACCCCTCATCGCCTTGCTTTGCTTAGCTACCAGAATACAGTTAAATATTTTATTAATCACTCACAAAGCGTTAAATAGATTGGCTCCAAACTGTATGTCTGACCTGCTAAACCCATTATGTACAAGGGCCCACACTTGGGTCAGCAAAAGATCAAGGGTGACTTTGCATTTGCTATCAAGCCACCCAAACTGTGTAATTGCCTTTGACATCTGTTTGATTTTAAAATGCACCTTTTTTAAGTCTTGTATGATCTCCTACTGTAGACAGTATTTATTATTTAATGTCATTATCTCATTTTATTTTTTAACTGTATAATTTAATTAGTCTCTCATGTCATTTGTTAAATCACTTTGTAATTATGTTAACTATTTGTATTGCACTTTTCTTAATATAAATTTCCCTTTTAACTTTTAAGTACTTTTCCCATCATTCTTTTAAAAGCTGAACTAAAGCCAGAGACCGATGAAGAGGCAGCAGGCATGTCTGAGTGTGCAGTGACTGTCGCGTCCACTCTCCCTCCCTGTGACAGCGGCTGCACTGAGAGCATGCTGGGTCTGCTGAATATTGAACCTGAAAGAGACATTTGGAAGCTGCTCAGGGTAAACTCTTCATTTACCACATATACTATACTATACCACATATATTTTTTTTCTTCTCCAATGCAGATTCATGTTGCATTTGATTTAAGATATTGACCAGGTATGTGTTGTCAACAGGGCCAGAGTCTGGTGCAGGAGGCGTTATGCTGGGAGCTGCTGACAAACAGCAGGCGGCGAGGAGTGGACCTGCTCTATTCCAACATGGAGACTCTCTTACCTTTACCACGCACACAGTTGACTACCTCTACCTACAAACCTGAGCAATCTGTTTCTGTATCACAAGACCATCCGTCTGTTAATCCAAATGAGCTGCCGTCCACCTGCCAGCAGCCAGCCCATGCCAGGTTATTGCACACAGCAGAGTCGGCAGATTGCTCAGACGATAGCAGTCCAGTTAAAATGTCCAACAGAATGAGGAAGAACAAGAAGCGGCACTGTCTACCTGACCAGGATGGACCGCACTCTGACTCGGACTCAGAAGACGGTTTCCCATCTCTCTGCAAGCCGCAGGGCGTTCTTCAGGCAAAGGAGGAAGTCAAAGAGAGATTAGTTTCCGACACGGTGAAGAAGAAGCCACTGACCCCTGAGGAGCGGTTAAAAAGTCTTCCAGTCTCCCAGTGTCTAGAATCAATTGCTGACTTTTTAGACAACATGTCCTACACGGACTCCTTGCTTGCTCATCCCGTAGGATGTGACAACCACAGAAGAATGTCACTGGTTGGTGCAGTAGTGAAAGATGGGATGACAGATGAGTTGCGGGCTGAGACTGCTAGAGGGAGCTGGGTGCGAGGAGAGCTCATCTCAGAGGTCCCGGCTGCTGTGGAGGCCCTGAGCTTCCACAAGTGTCGGGTTTCAGTAGCGGAGGCTTGGGACAAAGCCCAACAACTAGAAGGGGAGCTGGGAAAGGAGGCCGCAGCCGAACTCAGCCTCCCTGTGGCCCCTCATTGTGAAGTTTACAGTTTCACTCAGGACGGCCCCTGTCAACCACAGTGAGTCTTTCAGCCTTTCTTTACACAATGGTCCCAGCTTTTTGTACAATATAAACTTAATGTACTGTGACAGCATAGTGGTCACAGAATGAATGAATTATAACCCTGACCAGTTAAACCAAGTTCAAAGAAAGGTAATGTGTACTGATATGTTCCAGGCTGGTCCAGCGGAGGACAGAAGTGATGGAGAGTCTGATGTTCAAAGGGATGTTCGGTACTCCGGGTAACAAACCAGCAGCTGCTCTGGACTACCTGCCAGCCCTGCGCACTATCTGCAGATCAGAGCAGCTTAAGGAGCAGGGCAAGATTAAACGAAGGTGAGCGTGAAGAAACCATAGTTAAACTTACACTTGGAGAGCAGCATCACTGTGGGCAGGATGCGGTTAAGTTCCTCAACCTAGCACATATGACCGAAAGGCTACAAATAAATGTGTTAAAGTGTATTTGTTTGCAAGACACTGCCTGCATGCAACTCCTACGCTATAAATTATGCCAAGTCTGTTGAAATGGGCCCACAGAAAACTGATGTTTTTTTTCCGTCCTCTAGGTTCCTGCACTATCTAGACGCGATCCAACTGGGTCTTGAAAAGAGCACTCTACAGCACCTTGCCGAAGACTTCCCCTAAACCATAGAGGAGATCAGAGTTGTCCTCATGATCAGGAACCCTTTTATGGTTCATAGGTTTTGGTTATGAAATTGATGAAGGAACACATGTACAGGTTGTGTTGTGGCACAGGGATGACTAATTGGGCAACAACATAAATCAGTGTTGCCTTTTATCTGTTGATGGTCCTGACCGTGTCATGAAATGAGATGGGTAGTTCGTCAGAGGTGTGTGCGCACAAAGAACTCTGGTGATGCTTCCACATATTTCTTCTAAGATGGAAATGACTTAATCACTGAACACAGAAACAAAGTCTTCTCACCTGAAGCTCGCATAGCTAAATAACCTCAGATGTCGTCTGTTTTGGTGCTTTCAAAGCACTAAAGATTACTACTTTATGTTTTTTTGGTAATATTAAGCTGTACTGGTGTGTGTGTGTGTGTGTGTGTGTGTGTGTGTGTGTGTGTGTTTTTCTTCTTTTTTTTTTTTTTCCTCTGTACAGTAGTGTTTTATATATCTTGAAGCAAAGTGTTTTTATTGAGTAGAACTAGCTTTTGCAAGCAAGTTTCAAATGATTTGTAAGAGATTGACATGAAAAATAGAATTTGGTTGTGTGTTTGTAAAGTCTGTGTGTAAATGTCTCCACTCAAAAGTACTGTTGTTGCATTTCTGTTCCAAGTTCATAAAACAGAACACTTCTGACAGAAATTTCTGCTATATTTGTCAGCCCTAAATCTCACTTTCACATTCCTCACAGTGATTTTATTTGTATTTTTTTGGGGGGGGGGGCGGTTTCATCTCATGTACACTTTATTTAGGCTACTTTGGTTTTTGTTGTGACCAAATAAAGGTTTATCACAACCAAAAAAATACTTTGTCTCACTATTAATGTGCTAAATTTAAAATGGCAAATATAGTGTCCATCCTGATGGGACTGTGATTGACGGCTGATGAAATGATGGTTGCTTAACGTTTGTAAATACTTTGGCCATTGCACTGCGGGTAGGTTTCAGGCGTGTTTGTCTTCAAAGGCATGAATGAATGCCTCCTCAGCGTTTTATTTAGAATATGAGCTCAGCGCAGAGGTGGATCGTTTAAAAGTGCAACCCTCTAATGACAAAAAGCGCGGCGAATTGTTTCTGACAGTGCAGCTGGACACGCTCCGGAGGAGGGCGGTCTGCTTTTTTTTTTTAGTTGTGACATTCAAAACTGGCGCAAGTTCCAGTTTTCATATGGACATTTAGTCAGCTGCATTCCGGCATCCGTGGAAGTATGTGACCACCATGTTTTGTGTCGACAGCGGGATTCATTATAGTGTGAGAAGAGACCCCGACTTTGTAGCGAAATGTCAAACCATGAGCGAAACAAAAAGATGTTGTTGGAACTGCTGAAGCAGCCGGACAACAGTCGGTGCGCTGACTGCGGCGCGCCCGGTAAGCATATGTCAAAGTCAGTTCACTGGTGTTCAGTGTATGCCTACATTCAGAAGTTTTATGTTTCCGCTTATTTCAAATATATTGACCCAGAATGTGTTCACTGTTTACCAGGTACGCTGTTGTGGTAGATTAACTATAATTTTGAATTTGAATTTAGGCCTACTACTTATATCTGCTATTATCATAATAACCCAAAGGCCTGTGTTGCCTCATCATAAGCTCCCACACAAGGTCTCTCTGTCAAAATGTAGTTAAATACTGTACTCATGGTGCATATTCCTAAATTAATTTTTGAATATTTGTAATATTCTAGCACAGGAATGTAGTGTACAAGGCACATGTAGGTTTAAAATAGGGGCCCCCAAAGCGGATATAATTGTGTTCCATTTGACTCTCACCTCTTCCGCACACCTCAGATCCAGATTGGGCATCGTACAAGCTGGGTGTGTTTGTGTGTCTGACCTGCTCCGGCATCCATCGCAGCCTCTACAGCCGGGTCAAATCCATAAAGCTGGATTTCTGGGAGGATGAGCATGTGGAGGTATGGTACTGCTTTGTCATGTTATTATAGCAATGCTAGTATATCAGTTAAGTGAATGGACGGACTGGCTGTGTCCATGTGTAATCTCTGTGTGTGTCTTTTTGGGACCCGGGAAGTTCATGAAATCCAATGGCAATGCCAGCGCCCAAGCTATGTATGAGAAAGCTGTTCCAGTGTACTACTATCGGCCCCAAGAAAATGATTGTGTGTAAGTATTTCTCCAGGATGTTTATATTCTTCAGAAAACTGTCTTTGTGACTGGTTGATGTCTTCATGATGGAATATTTGGTTATACATTTATGAGCAACCACAGACTGCTGACAAAGCAGTGCAACAAAAGATAGAAGTGCAACTACCAATTGTAGAAGTGAAATTTGGATTCTGCAGCAAGATCAAAGCTTAATGAATCATGTTCTCCTGTTTTGATACTGTAGCTTATGTTGACTAACTGTTTAACTGCGTGTTTGCCCTTGAAACCACAGGGTCTTAAGAGAGCAGTGGATTCGGGCTAAATATGAAAGGGAGGAATTCACAGGAGAAACCAAGTATCCACCACTTTCCTATACCACAGGTGATGTTTGTTTTCAGTGTTTGCTTACATGTGTGTGTACTGTAGAGCATAAATCTTTCTCAGTCTGTTGGTGTAAAAATGTTATTAACAATGTGGTTCCTCATACACTTGCAGAACTGTGCAAGAAAAACCTGTTCTTTGCATAACGAAAAAGCCAGGAAGTGAAAACTGCCCAGATTGTCACTCTTTGCAAAATGTTTGGCCGTGCAACCAAACCATATTCACTTTGAGTAAGAGCTGTGTGTATAGAAGCACCTGTGACTCTTGTACTGAATCCAGGTTTCTACGAAGGGATGCTGTGGAAGAAAGGGAAGGAGAACACACAGTTTCTGAAGAGGAAGTTTGTACTGTCAGAGAGAGAATTTACCCTGACTTACTACAACAAAGAAAATGTGAGTTCCCTGCAGCCCTGACACAGTTGAACTGCACTGTCCAACATGAATGAATATGATCTTTTGAAAACCATTTCAATTCCTTAATACTGCAACATGTGGGGTTGATATTAATATTTCATATCTGTGTGATGTAAAGGTATTTGCATTGATTTGATTTTATCTCTTTCCTCCGTAACTTTAAACTAACTTTTTAACCCTATCGTTTAATTGACAGCAATTCCACTAAAACAAAAACCGAAAGGGGAAAAAAAGAAAAATAAGCCTGGAGAATCTGCAGCCATGCCAACAGTTTCATGAAGCACAGTGGTGCTTTGAGCCACATGCTAACGTCAGCATGCAAACACCCTGTAATGTATAATGTTCACCAAGTTCACCATCTTAATTTAACGTGTTAGCATGCTAACATTTGCGAGTAAACACTAAACATAAAGTACAGCTGAGGCTGATGGGAATGTCATTAGTTTGGCAAGTATTTGGTCATACACCAAAGATTACCAAACTGAAACTTTGACCTGATGATGGCGCTAGAGGTAAGGTCAGAGGATCACCAAAATTATTACAATTCATCCTCTGGGGGCCATGAATGTCTGTACCTAATTTCATGGCAATCCATACATTTATTTTTCAGTTTAGACCAAAGGGGTGGACCCAGCTGACCAACATTGTCTTCCCTCGAGCCGTACTACTAGCATGGCTATAAATGAGTGTACAAACAGCATTAAGCTGATTAAATCCAGTTGTTGTATCCTTTCTACCAACTCTGAAGTGTACATCTACATTTATGTGATCTAGGAGTCCAAAGGCCCTAAAGCTGTAATCTCCATCAAGGACCTAAACGTCACCTTTCAGCCAGAGAAGATTGGTCATCCACACGGGATGCAGATCACCTACCAAGACTTTGATCACATCAGGAACCTCTATGTCTATCACGAGAGTCCTGAGGTAGGATTGCATGATCATCCAAACTCTAAATAGCAGGTCTTATACTGAATGTCATACAGTAGCTTTGGGGCTGTGCAGAAGCTCAGGGTCTCTTTTTCTACTCTAGGAAATAGTCACCTGGTACAACGCCATTCGTGCTGCTCGCTATGCATACCTGAAGACAGCTTACCCGACTGGAAGCAATGAAGAAGTACGCATCAAACCTTCTCAAAACCAAATTAACTTAATAGTCACCTTTCAGTAACTGAAAAGAAAAATTGCAATTTATTTACAGCTAATGCAGTGAACTTTCACGTTCAGCAGACTCAATAGCAATAAGAACAGAAACTTGCCTCTTTTCACTTTTATGTTTTAAAGCTTAACTCGTGTGTACCTTTACGTCTCTTTCTCAGCTCATACCAAAGATAACAAGAAACTACCTCAAAGAGGGATACATGGAAAAGACAGGGCCACTGGTAAGTTATATAAAAAAAACAAAGTTAAACAGATATGTGTTCTTATATGAGATATATTTGTACATTTATTTATTTATTATTTATTTTGTCAGCACTAAACTGATACATACACACTTACACATGCTTTGAGAAAGGCAGTCTAGGTACAGTCTTAACCAGTAGAGTTTCTGTTCCTCCTGCATACACAAACACACCCAAATATTGATTGGTATTATAGAAGAGTTGGAGAAATGGAGCTTGGGCAGAAAATGATCAAATTTATATTGTCATTTTTCAGGTAAAGTGTTTACATTAAATGTGTTTTCTTTTAACAGCAAAAGGAGCCATTCAAAAAGAGGTGGTTTATTTTGGACTCTCAAAACAGGAAGTTGTTCTACTTCAAAGGCCAACTGGTGAGTTTAAAACCTGGTCCCATTCTAACCCAATGCTGTGCACTGCTGTAATCAATGTCATTGTCAAGACTTTAACCACGATTATGTTATGAATGTTAATGCGTTTTCATTTTTGTGAATGTAGGATGCAGAAGAGTTAGGGGTAATTTTTATTGGAACAGAGAGCAATGGCTACTCGGTGAAGGAGTGTGTCCCAAAGCATACTCGGGGGAACAAGTGGAAATGTGGCGTAAGGGTGGAGACGCCTGAGCGACACTTTGTCTTCATGTGTGAACAGGAGAGGGAGCAGAGGGAGTGGCTGGGCGCCCTGAGACAGGTCCTGTCCAGGCCCATGGCACCACAGGATTATACCAGTAAGCAAGGCTAGAAAATACCACTAGGGTGCCTAATTAAATAAAAGCAAGGTGACGGAGTTATTTGGGTTTGTTTCTGCAAAGTTAGCCCAGACAGCGCACCCGTACTCACATATGTGTTAATGCTTACATAGACCTGTACACAGCACCATGGAAAGTTGTCCCACTCTGCATTATACATACGTATGACCCCACGCTTTACATGCTTTCTTATTCCAGTTGAAGCCAACATCAGGTATAAAAGATGAACTACCGAGAGGTGTGTCAACAGCTGACTGAACTACAGTAGTACAACAGATGAACAGTGATCTGCTGTTAATTCGCTGGACCAGTACTGACTGCTCACCATGTTGCTCCCAATACTGACTCTCATCTTTTTGCATCTAAAGCATCTTGGACCATGACTCTGGCTGTGCTCTTTGGTGTTGTGTGGATTAAAGACTTCCATGCACTCCCTATAACTGACACTGGATCTGATATTCAATCTCAGACTTCAGAAAGTATTGTATCATTATGTAAAATCCACTCTTATGACCAAACATACATCAACACTGATGATCACATATTGTAACAGAAGATAGGTTACAAACATTGCAGAACATCATGAGAGATGTATGATGTTTTTTATTTTTATATAATTTAAATTTCCTAACGAATAAGCATACAATTTAACATTTGGTAGTGAACATGTTTCACAACGCTCTTACCCCCCTAAAATAAAAAAATAAAAAAACAACAGTGTGGTTGAATCCATAGATTACATGTTATGGACAGTTTGGATAAAACTTTTATTTAATTCCTACATTTTTGCCCTTTATACAGCTGTGAAAGCTGCTCTTTTTAGCATACATAACTTTGGCAAAACTACTGAATTTTAATGCAAATGGAACTTGATAAATCCTCATTATGTTAAAATATGACCTCTAACCTTGGGGCAACCATTATGGATATGTGTTTATAATTTATTATTTAGATTTTTTCCTACATTTATTTAACTTTTTCCCATGTTTCCAAAATATGATTACATTAGACTTGATTCTGTCATAAACATAACAAAAAACAAACACATAACACAGTAAGAACACTAAAAGTTAAAAGGGAATTAAATTTTTAATCTTTACGGCATTACCCTCCACTAATGTCACAGATATTCTGTCATGTTAAGTATTTGTTAGTAACCGTTGTGATCATTTACTGGGGTGAAGGCTTATGTTTTGGCATTGTGTTTATGTAAAACAATTTTGGCGGGACGTTTGCACATTCCTAAATTATCGTATATAATCAGGTTTCAGGTTTTGTTTAGGCAGAATGTCCTGTTTTGGTTTGGCGCTTTTGGCTAAATTTCACATACACAAATGCAAATTTATTTTAAATTTAAAACCTCTGTTTCTAATCCTTGAAAAAGAAACTTTATTTTAGAATGATTTCTCCTCCAACAAAAAGGCTTTGAAGATTGTTAATGTCTGTACTTGTTTGAAGATCTTTCTGTAATACAGTATATCCTTGCTCAGTCCCTTTCCTTTTTATGTGGTTGTCACTATATGTACGTTGTTGTATGTATCTTTTGCAACTTTATTGCTACGATTCTTGTTATATGTTGTGTCTATATTATTATCCTGAGTTAATAAAGAAAAATAAGAACTAAATACAGTCTGTGGATGAAGGAAGATAGGAGAAGTAAGTGCATTTCCTCTCTTTGGCGCCAGAGAGCAGCTTTACGCGTTTTTAAATTTCATATGTAGTTTGTCCTTTATGGCTTGCTGTAGCTGCCGGGTGCTGGAGGTCGGGCATGCTCATGAAACATTCACTGCGAATTTCGCCGAAAATACTGTGATTAACATGAAATTACAGGGAAATGTGCCACAAACTACCTTTTAAATTGCATGTATGCTGAGCTGATAAGTCGCAAGTTGAGAGGAAGCGTGTAGAAAACAGCGAGGAGCAACAAAAACTGTCCGTCCGTTTTGTCCTACAAAGGCGCCGAGAGTTTGACAGCGGCAGGACTGAACTGCGCAGGCCGGAGGAGGACGGCGTTCAGACGACTACATGAAACAAAAAAGACTGTCCTTTCTGTAGAGGGAAGCAAGCTACAAGATGAGGAAGGACGTGAGGATACTACTTGTAGGGGAACGTAAGTAGCATGTGCCTTTAATCCCGAAGTGCTGTATTAGCTTTATGCTAGTGAGGGAGCTAGAGGCTATAAGTTAGCTAGCAGACGCACTGAATAGGTCTCATCAAGCAGTGTGATTACATGTGCAGTGAGGGGCTGTGAAAGTCAAAGGGCTGCTTATCCCACATTGTATAATAATCATACACTGAGACTAAACTATCCAAAGTGTCATTAGAATAAATAATGGCTTTGGTTTCTATCTGGTGCTGATGGCAAATGAAGTATCACATGGTGCATGATAACTGTCTCACGAGTATTTCCATGTACTGTCATGTCTTGATCCTCAATACGCGAGAATGCTACAAACTGTAGTTTGAATTGTAAAGCATAACAATCCCCCCCAGCTTTAAATGGTTAAATTGTTCAAAACGGTTGTAAATATGAATTTCATTGCAATGAAATGCATTGTGAAGGTATTTAACTGTTGCAGGCTTGTTGTATTGGACTTGGATTGTACCAGCAGACCTAAATAATGTAAACGGGAAACTGTATTTAAACTGTAGACTAGTGTACAAAGCTAATTGCAGTTACATCTATTATGCAGTTTTAAATAAAAGTATTATTGGAACTAGGGCTGAAGCTGAGATTTTATTTGATTATAGATGTTTTCTTGATAACTGTTTTTATAAAATAATAATGGAAAATCCCAATTTTGATAATAGAATAATTGTTTAAGTAATTATCAGAATAGCTACTGATAAATTTCCTGTTGATTGACTAATTGGTTTAGCTCTAGTTGGCACAGAGATTGCACTGTACATTGACAGTATGCAGAATTATGGATACTGCCTGTCCCTTTTACTGGCCTGGTGGGCTTCACGTTTTGGTTTTGACAAATAAACGTAGGTCCCGATTAGAAGCCTGGACTGATTTTTATAGACGTTCTCTGGGTGTGTAATTCCTCTTAAAGCCCACCGGTTTAGTCCATAAGGTTCCACTGATCAACACAATCACAACATTTCTTCATAAAAAGTTAAAATAACTACGGTAAACTTCAGCTTTTATCCTTTGTAAGGTAGGTTACCCCTACTTGGCTACGGGGCGCACTCTCTGTACATGAGCTGTATTCGTAATTGATAAGTTATTCGATAGCCTAATTTTTATAGAAGTAATGTTCATACTGGTTTAAACAAACAGTTTGAGAGTAGTCCATTTCCCGTCTTCGCTGAGCGAGAGTTTAGTGTGAAAGATATTAAAAGCCTGTACTGTATAGATGCCTGTCCCAAATATAGGCAGAGTGAGTTTGATTGAAGCAACTTAAAGCTCAGGCTATTAAGTGAAGTTTTACGGTAAATAGTTTGTGATTACAGGATCAGATCTTGACCTTCTCCAGGACCCTGAAGGGAGGGCAGAATTAAGCCAAAAATGAAACAGATCCATCCTCCCTTAGCTGTGTTTCACCAGTTCTGTTTGTTCATTTTAAAGCATGTGTGTGTTCTCAGTACTATTTATATTTCAGTTTTGGCTATGCAGGACTGCAAACACTGACCCACATTAGGCGAGTTGGCACTGACTGTTCCTGAGAAAGGTGCAGCCAAAATGCTACATGCCTACTTCAGTGTTGTGAAGTTCAGTAGAGGGGAGTTGGCAGGGTCACGCAGATGCTGTCAAGACACTGAGGGGCCAGAGGTACTGCAGACTAGGCCTGCATTAAGGATTATTTTTCATTCCAATTAATTGTTTGGTCTCTAAAATGTGAAAGAAGACCATCACAAGTTTCCAGAGACCAAGTTGATGTCTTCAAATAGCAGGTTTTGTCTGACCAAAGGCCCAAAACCCAAATATATTGAATTTACAATAACTAGAAGCTTTAGCAATTAATTGAATGATTGAAAATAAATAAATAAATGGCTGGTCTTGATCTAACTGAATAATCAACCCTACAGCAAACAATCCTCCAGTACAGAAGGCCTGTTCAAATATGTATCTGTTAATACATATGGTGACATATTGTAGCAGTGGGGGGGGGGGGTTCTCTTGGGTGCCCTTTTTGTGCCTTATTTTTTTAGCATTAGTTACAGTGTAGATGTAAGTGTTTTCTTTGTTTTTTGAAATCATAATGTGAATTTATGTCAGGTTATGTAGTTTGTCATATATATTGTAATGTGGTGGCCCATCACTAGCACTAATAGTAATATTTCCCTTTTTAAAGTTGGAGTTTTGCATTTTCCAAAGCAAGAAAGGAAAGCCAGAAATGTAACTGTAGGGATACTAATAAAACATTACACTTATTAAAATACTGGTAGTGATATAATAAGTGTGCAGCTCTCTGGCCAATCTGTCTATCAACGGATTTAAATTTCAGTCCATATTTTTCCACTTTGTATTGTGGCTGTGCTGGAAATCAGTGAGTGCTTGCTTGATAACCTTGGCACTTGGCTGCAGCTCTAAGCGTCTTGAGCTGCTGTTGTCCATGCCATGACATTACCCAGACAGCTCAAAAAAACCCAGTGGAGAGGTCACATGCCAATTGTCAGCAAAAGACGTGTGTAATGCCAGATTGTGATTTAAAAAATTGTTTCCTTTGCCCGTACAGCCAAGGTGGGGAAGACATCACTGATAATGTCTCTGGTCAGCGAGGAGTTTCCTGATGAGGTATGTGTCAACAGGAAATCAGATGATTGAGGTGGTAGAAATCATCCTGGTAGCTGTTAAGTTGCATCCTAATCATATATATTGAAGTTGGACAGTTAATACTCTAGTTTTGGCTGACTGATGTTTGTGAATACTGTCAGAATCATGAGGTTAAAAAGTTTGCATCATTGTCTTCCAGGTTCCTCTCCGAGCTGAGGAGATCACCATCCCAGCGGATGTCACCCCAGAGAGGGTTCCCACACACATTGTGGACTACTCAGGTAAACCCTCCCCCTGCTACTCACACACATCATGACCATACATAGCATTTAAATTACTGGTGTTGGCTATATAAAGCCCAGTCCAATACTTTAAGGTCCCTACTCCATATTAATTGGAATTTATTTGATAACACATTTTTAGAGGCTGAACAGTCAGACGAGCAGCTGTACCAAGAAATATCAAAGGTTGGTTTGATCTAAGTCTTACTTTTATCTGGACTTTGAATGTCTATACCCCATAGATTTTCCATAGATTATTGTTTCTATTTGTCTTTACAGGCAAATGTTATCTGCATAGTTTACTCAGTCAACAATAAGAAGTCCATAGAAAAGGTGAGCATTGTTTTTCTCATTACAGCAGTATGTCTGAAATTTGACACTGCCTATGCTTCATCTGAGAAAACTAATTTGTGTTTGCCCGGCTGCCATGTTTAATGTTGTGCTTTACTCTCCTAGGTGACAAGCCACTGGATTCCCCTCATAAATGACAGGACGGACAAGGATAGCAGGTGTGTTCAGGACACCTAATAGATGTGTGTGTGGTGTGTGTGTGTGTGTGTGCGTGTGTGTGTGTGTGTGTGTGTCCCTGTGGGTCACATCAGCTTGTTTGGTGGTATTATATCTTCAGGCTTATTAAACCCCTTGTGTTAAAATGGTATAATGGGGAGTAGGGCTGCAGCTAACGATGATTTTAATACTCAAATCTTCTATAGATTATTTCATCTATTCATCGTTTAACAAGTACTTTTGTTCGGTGGCGTCGCCCCCCACCCCGGTAACGGAATCACCTGTGTACGTTGATAGATATTTATTAGTCCTTTTCGGAAATTCATAGTGTGTCATACAGAAAACATCAGACCAACAACCAGACAACTGCTTTACCAACACAAGTTATACTAAGGTGCAGCTCCCTGACACCCAATTAACTCATGACTGTGATGTTAAACCCAAACTCACAGCCAAACCAGAAGAACAACAAACGCACGTGTTTACATTTTCAGCTGAGGTCTGCGGCTTACTTTGGCTAGCCTTCAACATAACAATCAATCATGATTTCAGTTAAATGCTAAAGTTGCTGTTAATGTTACCTTGTCTGTGGTCCGCTGGCAGAACACCGGCTGCTTTCTGATCAGGTGCCGTCGTGTTGTTGCAGTAGGCAAGATAAGTTTATAATTTGCTCAAACAAATGTCTTAAACAATGAATGTATTATCAAAATACTTTTTCTGTTCATCGACTAATCGTTGCAGCTCTATAATGTAGCAATGAATGGTTTTATTGCAGGGTTCCATTGATCCTTGTAGGGAACAAGTCAGACCTGGTGGAACACAGCAGCATGGAGACCATCCTGCCAATCATGAATCAATACCAGGATATCGAGACCTGTGTAGAGGTAAGAGATCAATACACACGTATAAACCTTTTGGATCCATTGAGGCAGGGCTGCCACTTTGATGAATCACTTGAGAGCAATGAATTGGCAAAGGAAATATGAAAGGTTGAGTGAAAATCCAACACTAGCGGTTAGGGCTGCAGCTAATGATTTTAGTATTCAAAGCTTCTATAGATTATTTCAACGATTCATCGTTTAAGAAGTACTTTTGCTTGGCGCCTGCTGCAGGTAAGTTAAAAGGTGCAGCTCCCCGACACCCAATTAACACATGACTGTGAGGTTGCAACTCACGGCCCAAAAAGGAGAACAACAAACGCACGTGTGCACATTTTCAGCTGAGAACTGCGGTTTGCTTTGGCTAGCCTTCAACTCAACAATCAGTCATGATTTCAGTTAAATGCTAAAGTTGCTGTTACTGTTACCTTGTCTGTGCACCAGCTGCTTTTTGTTCAGCTGCCGTCGTGCTGTTGCCGAGGTGACATAAGTTTCGTTTTACGGTGGACGGACGGTAACATTACAGAGTTGTTGTTTTCTTTAGCTTGAAATAATCCCATACTTTGGACACTTTCTTTTTTGTCCCTCGCTGTTTTCTCTCTTTTCCTCCACTTTGCAAACAGCTCCATCATAATCAGTCGTGTTCACAGCATAAACGCGATGTGCGACAGTAATAAATGTCCCTGCGAAACACTGTGCTGTACACTTACATGGATTAAACGAAGCATTGATGCAAAGAATTTGTGTCGAAGCATTTTATGAATCAATTTTATCGATTTTAACCCTTAAGAGTTCCTTAAAAAAAAACTTAATTGTCCCTCGTGACAAAAAATGGCTCCTTCACAAAAACTTAATGCGTTTAGGCATGTAGACGTGGTCAAGACAACTTGCTGGAGTTCAAACATCAGAATGGTTGCTGGTGCCAGACAGGCTGGTCTGAGTATTTCAGAAACTGCTGATCTACTAGGATTTACACAACCATCTCTAGGGTTTACAGAGAATGGTCTGAAAAAGAGAAAATATACAGTTATGTGGACGAGAAATGCCTTGTGGATGTCAGAAGTCAGAGGAGAATGGGTAGACTTGTTCGAGATGACAGAAAGGCAACAAACTCAAATAACCACTTGTCACTCGCAAGGTATGCAGAATACCATCTCTGATGCACAACACGTTGAATCCTGAAGCTGATGGCCTACAGCAGCAGAAGACCACACCGGATGCCACTCCTGTCAGCTAAGAACAGGAAACTGAGGCTACAGTTCACACAGGCTCACCAAAGCTGGACAATAGAAGATTGGAAAAACGTTGCCTGGTCTGATGAGTCTCGATTTCTGCTGCACCATTCAGATGGTCGGGTCAGAATTTGGCGTAAACAACATGAAAGCATGGATCCATCCTGCCTTGGATCAACGGTTCAGGCTGGTGGTGGTGGGGAAATTTTCTTGACACACTTTGAGCCCCATTGACCATTGTATAAACACGACAGCCTACCTGAGTATTGTTGTTGTCCATCCCTTTATGACCACAGTGTACCCATCTTCTGATGGCTACTTCCAGCAGGATAATGCACCATGTCACAAAGCTCAAATCATCTCAAACTGGTTTCTTGAACATGACAATGAGTTCACTGAACTCCAATGGACTCCACAGTCACCAGATCTCAATCCAATAGAGCACCTTTGGGATGTTGCGGAAGGGGAGTTTCACATCATGAATGTGCAGCTGACAAATCTGCAGCAACTACTACTACTACGTGATGCTATCATGTCAGTACGGACCAAAGTCTCTTAGGAATGTGTCCAACAAACAAACAAACATTTTTGAAAACCCCTGCCAGGGTGAAGATTTTAAGAAATGCTGCAAATGTTGCAGTGTTGTGTTGACAGTAAAACCAGAGTTTTTGCCTTGCGATGTAAGAGTGCGTGCACCGTTATCTGCTGTGTTTGATGTCAGATTGTGGGCCACTGCCTGCATTGTTTACAATATTATTAGGCACTGATTGGCCAATATGGCTTCACGGTTAGGGTCATATTGCCTCCTGGTGGTTTGGCATGCTCTTGGCAGCGCTTGATAGCATGTTTTTGCATTTTCATGTAGACAGAGATTTTTTTTGAAACACAGGAAAAACTCCGGTTATAAAAATACCCACGTCCGTGTGGAATAGGCCTAAGGCAGTTGTGCAGACAAAAGGGTCTCCAACCCGGTACTAGTAAGGTGTACCTAATAAAATGGCCGGTGAGCGTTTAACCATGGCTGCAGTGCACCTGCATAAACAACCTGAATGAGAACAAAATCAATGTCCCAATTTTGTTTTGGTTCTCGCTGCTCATCGTTTTCATTCCTGGATTAGTTCATAATGCAGAGTGTGGCCTTCAAAGAGAAAAGACTTACACACGTGCACACAGACACAGACCTTTCTTTTACACAGACACCATCATCCAACATCAATCAAGATATAAAAAATTGAAAGCTAGTAGTGCAAAATGAAATATTAACATAAAGGAATGCATCAGTTTAGGTTAGGATAAATGCGGGATCAAAAAAGCCATTTTCAATGGGGCATTTTTTTTGTAAGGGACGAATGTGTCGTTTTTTGCGTAGCTTAGCCATTTTAAGCAAATTTAAGGAACTGAGACAACATTTGGAAAATTTCTTTAAAAAGAATATCCTCTGGCAACTTTGAGCTATATACATTTAACACAGCCAAAATGGCTTGAAAATAAAAAAACTGAATGGCACAAAATGTCCTGAGGAACTCTTAAGGGTTAATCGATGAATCGTTTCAGCCCTACTAGCGGTGATACATTGGCTCCCAGCTGCTCTTTGGCTGCAGTCCAGCTTGTGACTCCACTTACACTCTGACTGAGTCATTAATAGATTTATCTTACTGAACTCCGCGCTCTCAGGCCAAAGCCGGCTGACTGATGGACTGAGAGTATGTTGACTTGCTTGGCTGTCGAGGAGGAAGCTGGCCTCTTGTCTACATTACTGTTCACTTCAAATTTCCCTCTGTCGCATGATACGGCTCAGTCATGGCCTCCTCAGGTGGATTATTTACAAGGTTAAAAGAGGATGATGAGGACGTGAGAGAAGGCACATACAGAGTGGGGGTGTTGTTTGTATGTCCTGTGTCTCCAAATTACTTACATTTCTAGTGTAATCTTTGTTTCTTTATCAGTAGTGAAAGAAGTATTGAGATCGGTTACATGTAAATGTAGAAATAATTTAGAAATACCACCATTTAGAAATACTGCGTCACAAGTGAATGTCCTGAAGCCAAAATATTATATTTATTATAATATCGGATTATTATCATTGATGCAGTCACATATAAATTGCATTTTAGAGCTAATTTTACTCATTTGATATTTACTGTTGGGCAGTTTAATTTCTGTATAATAATGTATTGTGTTTGATATGTTGGAAAGGGGTTAAAATCTAAATAAATAACAATAAATGAAGTAGAGTAAAAAAAATACCCTCTCAAATGTAGTATAGTAGATGTATAAACTCAACTTAATTGTACTGAAGTACTGCACTGTACTTTGCGCCATCCATCCATCGTCTTTTTTTTTTTAACTCTGTCTTTGACCATTGACTCTCTTTTGACACTGTTAAATTGTGTTTTCACATAACTCCATTAGTTTTTTGGGAAGTAAAGATAAAATACTTTTAAAATAATAAGAACCCTATGAGCTATTCAAGTCTGTGTAGATGAGCTTTCTGATAATTTTGCTTCAGAGTTGCGCTCGCTCAGGGCATTCACACACACATGCGCTCTTTTTCCTCAGTGCTCTGCCAAAAACCTGAAGAACATCTCTGAGCTGTTTTACTACGCCCAGAAGGCCGTTCTCCACCCGACAGGACCCCTGTACTGCCCGGAGGAGAAGGAGGTGAGGTCTATATGGTGGACACAGATACAGCAGACATTTTGACTTATAAAAGAACAGGAAATTGATCATATAATAAACCTAATAATACGAGCCTACTACTCAACTTAACTCAAAACTCGAAACCACTGGCCTTATATTACCTTACATAAAAATTATTCCACTTCATGAGGTATACAGAGAGCACTAGGATCAGATTTGTGCGCAGTCAGTATTGGCAAATACCCTGAGTTGGATTGGTGCATCCTTAAGTTCGCTGTTACAATGATTACTGTTGGTTTAAATCTTTCTGCTTTATACAGTAAGTGCATGTACTCACCTAAATGATAAATGTTACTTCTGTATTACAGTTGAAGCCTTCTTGCATCAAGTCCTTAACTAGAATCTTTAAAGTGTCTGACCTGGACAACGACGGCATCCTTAATGACAATGAGCTCAACTTCTTCCAGGTAATTTCTTCCACTTAATAGTGTTACTGTGAGTATAATTTTCACGACCACATAAGAGTTAAAAATTGTGAAAGTCTTCATCACTAGCACAACATTGAGAGCCTGATTTCTGTCAGGCCTCATTAAGCTGTGTAGCAGAGATCAACTGGTTTGAACATGTTTTTAAATGAAAAACGGTCTCCTGGTACATTCAAAGTATCCACAAAGTATCGCTTGTTGTGTATGTCTATAGAGAACGTGTTTCAATACACCCCTGGCGCCTCAGGCCTTAGAAGATGTAAAGAATGTGGTCAGGAGGAACATGACTGATGGAGTCAAGGACAACGGACTCTCACTTAAAGGTCAGGCACTCTCCTGTTTTCTTGTTTTCATATTCCTCCTCTTACACCTCCCTCCTTCTTCTTCATTACTCATCCTTCCTCATAATGTCCCCTCAACAATCCTTCTTTTCTGCTCGCTGTTTAGTCCATTTCTGTAAGACACTTGCTGACTGCTGACCTCATCCATTCTCCTGTCCCTGGCTCTCACTTACAGGCTTCCTGTTTCTGCACACCCTCTTTATACAGCGAGGGCGACACGAGACCACCTGGACTGTGCTTAGGAGGTTTGGTTATGACGATGACCTGGAGCTCACGCAGGAATACCTGTTCCCCTTGTAAGTGCAGACTCAAAGGCTATTTGGTGGGATTCATGTTTTTTTTTTTTTTGTGATGGTATGGTGGAGACGGGGAAAAAGTTAAATGTCTGAACAGAACTTTTATCTCGTTAAATCTGCAGGGGGTCCTCTTTGATGATTCCACTGCATTGATTATACAAGTGTTAGCCAGGTGTCGAGCTAATCGGGTTTAAAAGCATTGGAAACTAAGACATTAAATTTCAGTTTTTCTTTGTGTGGTCATCATTGGGTATATAAAAATGGCCAGACTGTGCTACTAATGCAGTGTGTATCTTTTTGTTTTATGCTGAGAAAAGCACAAAAACTATGTGCAGTTGCTGAAGGTCATCGCTATAATGACTTATGCATATATTTATAACACGATATAATGCGTCCATAAGACATTATAACAATTATTATAATCACTTACAAACATGCATTAGGCGCTATAGCAAAGTTCATAACGTATTATGACCTTTTGATTTAATGTTTTATAACTAATAGTAATACCAGTTTATATCAATGTGCGACAAGAATCTCCGACCATGTTCCATAACACATTATAACCACCGACTCTGCCTCGTTATAAATACACTTTTGTCACCATTTACAATTAGTGATATAAAATGGAATAATAGCTTATAGTAAAGTTTAGTTACATAGCATGTCTTTGTTTGCTTTAAGTAAAGTGTTAAAATATCTATCCCTGTATAATATATTACAGGTGGACATAATACCATATGAACTAATTATAAGACCTTATAACACGTAATTGTTTGCTTTAAGTAAAGTGACACATTTCTCGCAGGAAAACAACTTTTATTTATGTTTCTTCACTTTATGAACAATCTGTATGAATTTTGAACATTTTGCAGTTTAGCACAAAAACACTTTACTTAAAGGTTTATAACGGTACCATCATTACAGCCCTCATGTTAAATGTATTAAAGGTGCAATCTACAAAGCTTGATTTTTATTACAAACAAGTTTTATGTTCAAGCCTTTGAGAATATGGCAGTGGTCAAAAAAACACCACTTTTTTTGGTTTAGCAGATAATAACATCGTTATGTTATCTTTCATATTTGTATTGATGTCTTGTTCTTCTTTTGAAGAGACTTCTCTACTGAATTGGTCTGGTTATCCTTATCACTTAAGTAATTCAGGCAGATTGTTTCTTCCTTGTCACTTTTGAAGGCAGCGTCAGAAATGTGTGATTCAAGTCAATGGTCAAGAGCTTTCTGTAAAATTATTGTCTCTGTTTGCCTTGTCTTGCAGGATAAAGATCCCCCCAGACTGCACCACAGAGCTTAACCACAACGCTTACCTCTTCCTCCAGAGTGTCTTTGACAAACATGACAAAGTGAGTGGTTAGAAATGTTCAACATTTAATAATTTCATTGTAGGTAAAAAGCCATGTTTTTTAAAATTTAATCTAATAATGTATTTGCACTTGTCATGATCCAGGACAGAGACTGTGCGCTGTCACCAGAGGAGGTGAAGGACTTGTTCAAAGTGTTTCCCTACATGCCCTGGGGTCCGGATGTCAACAACACAGTTTGCACTAACGACCAGGGATGGATCACATACCAGGGATACCTCTCCCAGTGGACGTGAGTGTGGAACAAATCTATTAATACACGCACACGTACACTCGGACATATTTTAGCTTTATACAACCTGAATACAGTCACACAACTGGTAGGCATACATCATTATGTTGAGAACACAGATAATTTTACAATATCATGCTCATGTAAATCTCTCATGTCATCGGACTCATCATGATGTATGTGTTTTCTGTGGTAGGTTAACAACATATCTAGATGTACAACGGAGTTTGGAGTACTTGGGTTACCTGGGCTACTCTATCATCTGTGAACAGGAGTCCCAAGCAGCTGCCATTACAGGTAAGGGAATGTAATATTCAATTCAGCAGCACTGTATGTAGATTGACTAACAAAAACAAGTAGTAAATAGTAATAAACACATTTTTAAATTGGCATTGGAGTTTTATTTGTTGTTGAACGTTAAATACAAAAGAAATGTATGAATTTTACTGTATGTTGCCATTGTTCATGTATCATCTCGCGTAGGAAAAATGTGACCTATCCCTGTTCTTTCAGTGACGCGTAACAAGCGTATCGACTTGCAGAAGAAACAGACCCAGCGCAGCGTCTTTCGCTGCAACGTCCTGGGTGCTCGGGACAGCGGGAAGAGCGGCTTCCTTCAAGCTTTCTTGGGCAAGAACTTGCAGGTCGGTGCAAATCGTGACTACATGCTGGCATTTTTAGCAGTTTGTCTTGCTGGACACACACTCAGTTTCAGAAGGATTACTTCCAGGTGGGACAACATTTAACATTTATATTGCGTCTCAAATTAACTCTTCAAAATAGTCTAATTACAGGAGATACTAATTTAAAAATAACAGAGTATTAGCTAGTTTTGTTTTCTACCAAACATGGTGAAAATGATGTTTAGTGGTAAGATGAGTTAATATTTATTTATTGCATTTATTGGTGGACATTTCGGGGGGGGACTCCTTTTTGTCACTTTGTCTATTTTGCTTGTAATTTGTTAGCCCACATTAAAACAAAACAAGATACAAAAAGTGAAAATTGATCCACCTTGGACTAGACCAAAGACCAGAGCGCTTGTTAAACTGTGTGTAATTTAGTGAACTTCCAGAGTTGGAGCAAACAAGCCAGAGACGAAGAGGACCAACTTATAAACATGTCAATAGTCTTGATGGGTGTCTGTTACTGACCTTGTTTATTATCCACCACAGCGACAGAGGCGGATTAGAGAAGACCACAAGTCCTTCTATGCCATCAGCACAACCTATGTTTATGGTCAGGAGAAGTACCTGCTGGTAAGAACCAATTACCAATCGTTTGTTCTTGGATTACTTTTCCATAATCTGAGTATATTACTCCTTTTAAGCATTAGTTCTCTGCAAAACATTGATCCCTCCGTCTGCAAACTCACTCTCACTCTCTCTCTCTCTCTCTCTCTCTCTCTCTCTCTCTCTCTCTCTCTCTCTCTCTCTCTCTTTCTCTTTCTCTCTCTCTTTCTCTTTTTTTCTGTTCTCTGTCTTGTCTGCACACCTACAAGCTCCATGAGGTGATGCCAGATTTTGACTTCCTGTCAGAGGCGGACCTAGCCTGTGATGTGGTCTGCCTGGTGTATGATGTCAACAATCCACGCTCTTTTGAATACTGCGCCAAAGTGTACAAGGTATGTTTCAGAAGGTGGAGCAGTGCTCATCAGATGCCCTGAGGCTTGTAAGACCTGCTATATACAGTCTTCTACTAACTAATAAACGGTTGTGTTTGGCAGCAATACTTCATAGACAGTAAGACGCCATGCATGGTGATTGCCGCCAAATCGGACCTGCACGAATTACGGCAGTACTGCAGCCTCTCACCGCAGGAGTTCTGCCGTAAGCACAAGCTCCACCCACCCCAGCCGTTCACATGCAACACGACCGACGCACTCAGCAAAGACATCTACACTAGACTCACCACCATGGCCATGTATCCGTGAGTATTAAACCTCTTTGTGGTCTCCTCTAGTTAACCCTTTACACCTCTGTAAGTCCTGTAACCTTATCAACCATGCCATCTTTTCCTGTGTTCCACCTCTCTCCTGGGTGGGTGTGTGTTTGCGTGTGTGTGTATCTGACAGGGACATTTTGTTCTTAGTATTCAAAGAAAGACCCTCTATATGCGGTGTAATGTGTAAACATGTTTATTCTGTGTGGGAAGTTTAACGCTCTTGTTCAGTCATTGAATTTTGGCTCCTCTGGGCCACTTCAGTCAGTAGATGAGGACTTGCGTTTCCTGACCTCGCTACCTAGCACCAAAAACAAAATAAACTTTCTGGGTCTCACTAAGTCAGTGTTGTATGTCTGTGTGTGCAGTCATGCAAGTCTGTGCCGCCTGAAATTCTTCGAGGTCAAGCCTTTATAGGGTGTCTTAACTCCTCAAAGCTTTCTGATCAGATTAGATTTCAAATTAGATTAATTAACACTCAATGGGACGTACCCACTAAATCTCATTTTAGGAGGCCACAAATCCTATTGTATAAAAGTTGAAACTATTAGATCTGATGCACTCTAGGGCATGTGTTTGATTAGTAAGGCTTTAATGTAAAGAAAAGTTGTTGACTGAGAGAGTCTGTGACTTGCCCTGGCTCAGTAAGGAGTAAATTAATCTATTGGTTGAGGGGGAGTTCTGGGTAGATGTAAAGTAAATGATTCAGAAAATAGTTGTGTAAGCTGTTAACTCAGTGCAGGTTTTCCATTCTGAGGTGGTTTTTAAATTTTTAATGCATTATATCAACGGTTTGTCAAAGTCTAAACTGAGCTAAGCATCACTTCTTGTAGAAACAAATTTACACATTTAGCATTAGGGTTACCATGACTACATAAATTCATAATATACCTACATTATACCAACCTTTTATGAAACTGTGGCCAGTTTAACAAAGATAGACTTTGACTGTGACTCGGATCAGAGTATTTCAGATAAACCTCTGAATTCATCCGTGCACAAAGCTGTTCTTGAAGAGAAGAAGATAAATGACTAAGCAACCACGTCAAACCACTCACCTCAGCAGAAAATATATTAATTTCACTGGAGCAACAATCAAAAAATGTCCAGTAGCATAAAATGGCAGTGCAGAGCTGAGATGCTGCGTCTTTAACGTGGCAGTACTTCTGCTAACACGCCCGTCAGGCTCAGGATAGTTTGCAAACAACGGACATTGTCCTCACTGCTGTAAATTTCCATTGGGTTACTGCGATTGCTTTCTGCATTATTCACTCCTCAGCATTTCTAAAAGTCACAAGTTTTTTTTTTTTTTTGTTGTTTTGTTTTTAATAATTTGATACCACTGGTCAGCAGGTGTCATTGATTGTTACCAGGGTAAACATGGCTCTTAGTCCTGAGTTAGTCTGTGGTGGTTTAAAATAAGTCTGTCTTTATTTCTGTGAAACTTTCCAACTTAGTCAAATTAGTCAAATCTAAGAGCAAATTTAAGACGAGCCTAACCTCTTTTTTAAACTAGCCCATGGTCTCAAAAGAATTGTTTCTTTTTTCCCCTCTTGGTAGTGTTTGATGCTTTATGTTCATAATCCAGTAATAGTTATTGTCAAGGGAAATTAGTCCAGACCAGAAAGGTTCCAGTGGTCGGAGACAAAAAAAGAGCTCCTGTTTTTTATTTACCACCCTCAGATTTTTTCTTAGTTGTTGTGACTGTTCTCTTCCTTTCTTTGTGGTTTTCCTCTACTGATGTCTCCTTGTGTTTATTCTCCTTATAAGTCTTAGACACATTAGTTCATTTTAGATTTTTCCTTATCTATACTTTTGTTAACTTTGAGTTGAGGAGGTGAAGGTAAATGGCAGCAGTGGAGATTTCAGCTTAGAGAAGTATGTATTCTCTTAACTCGGGTCCTTTGATCTAGCCTAGTGGTTAAACAAAGTATAGGTTTTTATCCTCCTGGCTTTGGCCGCCGCCTCCTCTGTGTATGTTGTCTTTGTATGGTGGTGAATACAAGCGTTTTTATGTGTCTTTCCGCAGCCACGCCCGTCTCCGCTGCATGTGTGCCTGCAACAGGTGTACCTATTGCCTGTGTCAGAACCTCCTCAAGTTGGAGCTGCTGCGCAGTATTAAGGCCCAACTCCGCAGGGTCGTTTTCAACAGGTTCATACGTAGAATAAGCACTAGTGTTTTAACATAGACTCATTCCTCCTCTCTGTGTCTCCCACCCTCGGGTTAGACCTCCAGGTTGGGTCACAGAGAGGTTCCCTTTTCTCCCAAGCTCTCTAACACTGTGATGGTGACAGCTCCCTCTGCTTTCCTTCAGTGCTCAGGGTCAGGTTTACACTGCATATCCACTGTAGGGAAAAGGAAATATTAAATGTGATACCTTGCGCCAAAACATGTTAAATATATAGTAGCCTTCTATTTGTGATACTAAAGTATGTAAATAGAAAATTATAATGTTTTACTTTCTGGGAAATTCTCCTGTTGCTTGCCGCAGTGTTGCTTTACAGTCTTACTAAACTTTGCCTCAGCAAAGTGATGCTTGTTCACCTTCACTGTCTGTACCTCTGTGTGTATATTGTGTAGTCTCGCTCTCTCTCGCTCTCTTTCTTTCTTTCTTTCTTTCTTTCTTTCTTCCCCCCCACCCCCAACCGGTCGAGGCAGATGGCCGCCCACCCTGAGCCATGGTTCTGCTCGAGGTTTCTGCCTCTTAAAAGGAAGTTTTTCCTTGCCTCTGTCGCCTAGTGCTTGCTCTTGGTGGGAACTGTTGGGCTTCTGTAAATATCATCACAGAGTATGGTCTAGAACTGCTCTTTTATGAAAAGCGCTGTGAGATAACTGTTGTTGTGATTTGGCGCTATATAAATAAAATTGAAATTGTTAACAAAGTCCATACAGAGATCGACCATCTGTCCTAGAGTTAATTATTTCTGCTGTTTTTTTTTGTTGTTGTTTTTTTTTTAAACTATCAATACAAATCAAAACCCAGTTCTTTAGAAATGTGATTTCTACCCAGCGGCTGAATACACCTCATAAGGTGAAAAGTAGCTTCTTACCGGTGGAGTTAGGAGAAACTATCAGTCCTTACTGTAGAACTATTACGTTTTTGGCCTGAGAATTATTGACAAAGTATTTTTGTGCTATTAGTCTGAGATAGAGAGAGTTGAAGGAAGTCTAGAGCAGAGGTTTTCGAAGTGGGAGGCGGGCCTCCCCAGGGGGGCTCCAGACAGTTCCAGGGGAAGGAAATGAAATGAAAAAATATTAGGCCTACATTACTACGTTATTAGTTATCAAAGGGAGATCACATAGAATAGCCTAAATTTGTGTGATTTGGTTAAAGAAATTCAGATATACAGTTGTTTGAGGTGACTTTGCTGCTTTTCTCACTTTATCAGAGTCAGAAGTTTATAAATGCCTTGCCAGACCTTTATTATGCACCAGTATTTGGTACCAGTATTTGGTGTAGACTAAAGTTTTGTCAAACCGGATTATTAGACTATTTTTTTTTTTTATACACACCATGTTAGTCATGTAAGGTGTCTTGGTCTTTGCTCCAGCTCCAGCCAGCCCACCCGCTCTCTGTACAGTTTGACACAGCGAGGCGTGACCATGCTGGGCCAGCTAACAAACAGGCTGCTAGCCAGGCAGGTGACAGTGTGTCGGAACCCATGTGAACAAATGCATGTTATCTGCTTGTGTAGTGCACACTTGACTCCTAATACTTACTCCTGTACATAACACAAACTTGTTGTAAAATTAGTTGTGAACAATTTCATTTCATTCAGAGGCCCATATATGTTTTTTTGGATAGTGATGGATAGCTCTGTGTATATTTCTATATTTAATTAAACATGAATTATTGAGTGCATGAATTTACTAATTTGTGTAACACATCCATGTTGTTCAGCCAGTTAATCATGCTGACAAAATATCAAGTCCAGTTACGAAGCACTGCAAATACAAAAAGATGTTTTAGGTTTTATGTTGTAAACATTAATCATGGATTCCAGGTGTGCATTTTGACATTTAAGTGTTTGCTTCCTCCTGTCCTGCAGTGGATATGCAAACTGTAAATCCTGACTAACAAGCATATAAATGAGCGAAGCACAGCCATTGTCTTTGGTTTGTGCTTCATTCAAACTGAAAACCTCATAGAAGTCTGCATGTTTGATAAGGGGATTTCTGTTTATATTAAGTATTATATCCTTCATGCCTATTAATTTCTCTATGGCATCATTCATCAGTTATCAAAGAGTGCTTAATTGATTATCTATGACGTTTTCAGTCTCGCTTTGTCTTCATTTCCATTCTGAACCCTGAAGTCTACACCTGCAGGAGACACTTGAATTGTGACCCTTCTGTACATAATAATAAAATAAAAACTGCTTTTCACTTTTTCTCCTGTGGGTTGAGAGTTCATAAATTTGACAGACTGATGTTTAAATTCAGAATGTGTTTCTTTGATGTTTAAATGGATCGTATTGTACTGTACCACCCTGTCATTTCATTCTGTTTTTCTCTATCTTGTATTTCCTCTTTGTGTTTTTCCTCCCACTCTATAGGTGTTCACACACATGTTTTTGGCTGCCTCTCTTCCTCTTCTTCTTGCACGTTTTCACCCTCTGCTAACCTGCCTGCTGTTATGTTGCATGGCTCACCTATTCTCTACCTCTCTGGGTAACCAAAGGTCTTGGTCTTTAGCAAAACATTGCCATCTACTGGCAGCTAGGAATCCGTTTCTCATCTGTACATCTCTGAAGTAAAGAGAGCTTGGTGTTTTGAATTAGAGGGGGGAGGTTTATTGAACCACAGTGCAGGGTTTGAAGGGTGTTGGGACTGGGCAGAAGTGTGTTTGCTGAATGTGGAAAATAAGCAGTTATTTTTGTTTTGGTATAAAATGGAGAGTTTCGGTTTGGGCTTTCATGGACAGGCAGAGTTAAACGCTATAGTGTTGCATCCAGCACTAATCCTTTGTGTTGATGCCCTTTTAATCTCTGTGAGTTGTTGACACTATTAATAGCATGACTCCTAAAAGGCCAGGCTTGGCAGTGCAAGGGGCCGACACACCACATTGAACGCCCAGCGTGTTTGCTGAAAAGTGGGTAGTTTGACAGGGTTAGATTATTTTCTTTAATTTTCTCTGACATTTCAACCCAACACATTTTAGACAGTGTGCAATATTGAAATAACTTCTTAGGTCACCAAAATTACAAACAACAATACTAAGTTGAGTCTCTAGAGATTTCTATTGATTTCCAATTCAATTTGTCTCCAATCAAAAAATTGATACAATGTCATTTTCTCAGCAGAGAAAGCTGGAGATGTATCATATTTCCAAAGAAACTCCCACTTAAATGTTAGTAAAAGTATCTTCTGACTTTTACTTTACCCGGTGACAACGAGATTCACTATTGAAATGGCTCAACATTTTCAGTGTGGCTGCCATGTGGTGGGTGGGTGTGTGTGTGTGTGTGTGTGTGTGTGTGTGGCTTTTTTCTGTCATTGTTTGAAATGTGTGGTGACCTTTTGACTAGTCATGGTTGATCTTGTGCTTAAAGGTTTTGTTCCCTACATTGGGTAGAGCTGAGTGACATGGATGAAATCCATTATCACAATAGTTTCTACTTCATATTCTATCTTTAAGATAAAGTATTTTTTGTGTAACTCTTAATACCAAAACAAAAAATATTTAAACTGCCCAAAAGAATCATTGCCAAGAAATTGAATCTCACTCAACCAAAATCCAGATGATAAATAGCCTTAGAGCACATCAATTTTATTTTGATGTTGTCTCCCAGCTGTAAGGTTGAATATTTAAAAAAAAAAAATTCAATTGTTTTTAACTTTTTAGACAAATATGCATAAAATTCTCTGGTTTTAGTGTCTCAATTGTGAATCTTTGCTGCTGGTTTTGTCTGCAATGATAATAAACTTTATCTTTCATGTTTAGACTGTTGGTCAGACAAAATAAGACATTTGAGGACACGACCTTGGGGTCTGAAAACTCATGTTGGACATTTTTACTATTTTCTTTGCATTTTATGGACTAAATTAATTGATTAATCAAGAAAGTATTCGGCAGTTAAGTTTTTGCTAATTAAACAAATAGTAGTTACTTTTAGCCGTGGTCAGTATTATATGTATAATTAAGTATCTCCCAGCTCTACCCGCTGTTTCTGTGTGTGTTTTGTGTGTGTGAGTGAGCACACCCTGGCCAACTGTGTAATCGGGGGGGGTTGGAAGGCTGCTGTGCTGGGTGGAGGCTGGGGGGGGGGGGGGGACCTGCTGTCAGAGGAGGATTACAGCCTGACACAGCAGGTTTCAGCCGTCTCCAGTGTGGAGCGGTCCATCTTTATGGAGGCCTCTGCTGAGCAGCAAATTCCCCCAGAAAGGTAAAGGCAGAAACCACATCCACAGAGAGAAGGGTGTTAGTTAGTTTTATACATGTGGACCGACTGGCGAGTATGTGTTGGATAAGTGCAGCTGTCCTCTGTTCAGCAGCAGGTTTCCTGGTCATTATTTTAACAGCTATTGCCAAAGTCCTGAAGCAATGTAGAGAGACATGTTGGAGTTTTTATAGGAATAGTTCTACATCTTGGGAAATGTGCTTATTCACTTTCGGTGCAGAGTTTGAGGAGAAGATAAATATCACTGTCATTTGTGTCCATTTAAATATGAAGCTGCATCAGCTGGTTTGCTTAGCTCGCCACCAACCGAGCTAAGCAAACCAGCTGATACAGGTGCTGCCTACCAGCACCTGTAAAGCTCGTTAATTATATCTTGTCCACACACAAAAAACACACTTTAAATGATGATATTGCTGTTTTTCGGTGGATTTAATGCCGGATTATTTTTGACTGGGAACAGTAACTTCCTGGAGGCTCCACTAATTTCCTGGCAACTGCTCAGAGCCAAGAAATAGTGATCTTGTCTCACCAATATGAGTAATATTGACTTAATCATCTAACTCTCCACCAGAAAGTGAAAATGGGAACTTTCCAAAATGTCAAAGAATTCCTTCAAGGTTAAAGGCAGCTTTTGGCCTTTTTTCTCCTTCTGTTAGAGGGAACTTTTCAGGCTGGGTTCTCTTCTGATCTTACAGATGAACCAGGGTCCTAGAGTGTGTCATAGAAGCTTAACTGTAGACCAGTCAGTGCTGAGATCCACGGGATTTCATTTATAGGAACCAAGTTGCTGTTGAAAGCTAATATAAAAACATTTTGTCTTCCCTTGTTTTGTTTTACACATTGCTGTCTACTTTTAATACCCTTTTTTTTTAATTTTTTCTTGCTTTCATTGCAGTCTGCATAGTTCCCCAGTGTTTGCGTTTCTTTCTAGATCAGCTATATCTGTGTTTGGTAGGGTAGGTGTTAACACAATTTTAATTAATTAAATTAATTATTTTATCTAGTTTTCTGCCTTCTAGTGCGAGCTGCTAGTCCTAGCTGCTTCTTATAGTCCAACACCTCTCCTTTTTTTTTTTTTTTTTCTCACCCAACTGCTTTATTGACTCGCCCGTTCGCCAAACCACAACTAAACCAAATGCCAAGGGAAAGCATGTGTTCCTGTTTTAAGCTCGTATCACAGGGCGTTGATGTTCGTCATTGATGGTCTTGATTCGGGGAGTTTCCACCAGACAGAGCACATGACTTTGTTTTGTCATCTGGCAACTCATCCCGCTGCGGCTTTAACAATGGAGAAAACATTGTGCCGCAGCACTCATCGAGTTAGATGCTGCTCTTTCTCTTTCTTGCAGCATTTCCCCCTTCCCCTCACCTGCTCTCTGTCTATTGTTTACTCCTGCAGGCACATGGCTCAGGCGGACCTGAAGAACTCCACCTTCTGGCTAAGAGCGAGCGTCGGCGCCACAGTGTGTGCCGTGCTGGGCTTTGCCATGTACAGAGCACTTCTCAAACAGCGGTGATCAGACAGCATGACACAACTACTTCCTCCCTTGGTCCCTGTGTTGACTCTGCCCCTTCCCTCCGACCTGAAAGACTCAAAAAACAAAAGACTGGCTGACCAACCAATCAGGAACATTGCCTCAGCCCCCAAATCCACGTCATCCCCTTCCCACAATGCAACACGGACAAAATGAACAAAATCATAGGTACATTTTATACGCATTTAAAAGGAAAAAAGTGGTTTAGTTATTTTGTTTATGTTGAAGGGAAACGGGCATGTTGCGTTTGAAATATCACTTGTCAGCCTCACATGTCAATTTGTAAATGCTGTTGGTCTAGTCCAAGTAAAACACTACTAGACTCTGGATGTTTTCAGCTGATCCAGTGCTCCTTTATTTTTTTCCTCAGGTCAGTATTATAAGTTAGATGGTTGGTGAGCGGAGCGAGGCAGCCATATACAGAAACACCACAAAGGGACTTGAATCTGTTTATAGATATTGTATATGCAGTATATTATGTATTTCTGAAGAATTTTAGGATCGGACCCATAGACAGAATCACCACAAGAAGCAACACCTACAGGAGGTATAATGTCTAACACTAGAAAGGTCATGGATGCCTACACTTGTTTATTTTGTGTGTTAATTTATTAACCCGTTTCTTTGTTTTCTTGTCTGTTCTGAGTGCACTGCATGAAACAGATGGAGGGATTTACAGTTTCCTTGTATTTTTGTATTTAGTATTATCCAAGCTGTCCTGCTTCAAAGCTGCTTCTGTTTTTAATTTTCTGCTTTTCAAATAGAGCTTTGTTCCTCATATTTTTATGAAGTTAGTGGCACCATAGAGCAAGGGATTATGCTATTAACAGCCATTCAGCGCACCTCTCCCACTTAAAACTATAAAAGTGTTTCTTCTCATTCTTTTTTCCAGCATTTACAATAAAAATTGTATGATCTGGCACAGCTGTTAGGTGTGTGTGACTGGGCGAAATGACAGCTAATTTAGCAGCAGCAATGAAAATAAAATGGTTTTAAATATCTGTAATAAATGACATTTACACCCAATGATGTCACTGTGTTTGTGTGTCCTTGTCCTACAAGAGCCGTACTAGGTTGCTCATTTCAAAAGTAGATGTGTGAAATGTGTGTAAGATCAACTGTTGTTGTGAACAACTGGGACTTTAGCATATCAGAATAGAGAAGTGAGTTAATGATGTGGCTGTGAATTATACTGCTCTTACCCTGTGTGAGGAGGAAGTCGCACCACACATACAGGTAGATAGACTTACATCAGCTGGGACCCACTGTGTGAGATAACCGTTAAGGGTCAACATGTCTATAGATGGGACAAAGTTATTGTTTGAGGGCTTCCTGCAGAAAAGAAAAGATACTATGGTAAGTTACATCCTTTCTTGGTATTTAATGTGAGAATATGTTTATTAAAAAGTGACTTTGGTTGCTTTCTTTTTCTTTGCTGTCTAGAAAATAAGGTGGGTGATGTATTGGTTCAGGCTTCAAAACACAACCTTGTTCTTCTATACAAAGAAGAACGGCAGCGCTGTAAGTTGACACAAGTGAATTTAATTCAGACTCAGTCTATCAAATTTATTGTCCATGTCCTGCTTAGTAATCTTATTTCTAAAGCCTGAAACAATCCATTAAAGGATGGTTACAGTGCAGGCAAAAATTGACTTTGCCAGTTATTTTTCTTTTAAAGATCTCAGTGATTTAAAAGTTGTTTTGTTGACTTTGTTCTCTTCACAGTCACACCTGAGAGGCTATTACTACATTTACACAGTAAGTCCTCCACCATATATTACAGTTGATATGAGACATTGCAGTTGTGTAAAGAACAACTAAATGACTGCGTTACTGTATATTTGAGGATATACTTCCAGTAATTCAGTTTCATGCTACTTTGTGCTTCTACTACAAATTGTACTTTTTAATACAAAGTATAATCAGAAAATGCACAATGCATTATGTGTACTTTTAAGTATATTTTGATGCTAATACTAATGGACTTTGACTTAAATAGAGTTTTGAACACGTTCATTCTTAAGAGTATTTCTCACTGTGTGTCAGGCTAGTTGGGAAACGATAGATAGATACTAAATCATTCTGTCTATCTGTCCACCTCTTGGGCCAGGTGCAGTCGGTGCGAGAGGTCAATAGAGGTGACAGCAAGCGCTTCATGTTTGAGATCATCATGACAAATGGAAAGAGAAAGGTGTTGGTAAGTCGCCTCTGTGGTTTGACTGTGTTCTCATTTAAGCTTGTCAGTCTGCCAGCTGCGAGTATGGCATTACTGGTCAACTGCCTCCAGTGTGTGTGTGTGTGTGTGTGTGTGTGTAGGCAGCAGAGACTGCAGCTCTCAGAAAGGAGTGGATAGGATACCTCTGGCAAGCCATGCATCTTTCTAGCTCTGGGGTTTCAGACACACAGTGAGTAAGGACTGGGCTTTTTTTCATGACAGATCTGATCTAAACTAATCCATGTTCTGTCAACTGGACCTTAAGTCTTGTCGTGCATTTTGGGTGATATTTATAGAAATTTCCACAAAACAGCTGCACATAGTCTCCTTGATGGCAGGCGGGCACTGACCATGTCTCTTCTTCCCAGCCATGAAGTGTGCGAGCAGCGAGAGAGAATAAATAGCAGCGCACCCATCTGCTCCTACAGTGACAGTGTGATGGAGCTGCTGCCTGCTCGGCCCCTCTCTGCCCCGGCCCCCACAGGCCACATACACCACGAAATCAGGAGCATCACCCCCCCGAGCTGCCTGTCTGAGGAGCTGAACAGCGAGGGGGCTACGTTCCAAATGACACTGCCAGTTTGTAACTACCAGCATTACAATGGTACCTTTTGTTTCAATTCACTATTGATCAAGTCTTGAATTAAGTTTCAGGTACATGGTGCCAACTACTGTCAACTGTTTTCAGGTGACAGTCTCAACAGTGCTCAATGGTCCAGTGGGTTGAGCAATGCAGAGGGAAATCAAGGAGACTATGATGTTTTACCACTTAGAAAAAGTATGATTTTAAATATACTTAAAATGTATTATCTGCTATAACATAACATGCAGGATAATGATGGGTAAATGTCCAAACTTGCCCTATCATGTGTTACAACTCTTTAGATATATGTGAGAGCAACACTGCACCAGAGATGGACGAGGGCGTGTACGACTTTCCTCTCTCTTACAGGAGGGCTTCTGATGCTCTGGGTGAGATTACATGTTGTTTTTTTTGTTTTCCCAGGGACTAGCTTTTAAATGCTTGGTTGCACCAAAATAAATGTGTTGTTTGGTGTGCCTTTTTTAATCCATTTCAGATCCCACAGAGAGCATCTATGACGTACCAAGCTCTCTTTTGAGGAATTTGTCTGATGAAATGTCAGGTACATCTTCTTGCCTTAGTCACCTGAATTTACACAGACTGATTAATTTCGCAGAAGCCACACATGCAACACTCTGTATGTCTTAAGCTTTCTGTTGTTTGTGTGTGGTTGCAGATGACCAGCAGGAGGACGGACTCTACTGGAGGATATGAGGTCCGGTTTTGAGGACACGAGTGATGGGCCTCTTAGACCCACAAGACACAATTCTTTGTACAGAAGACTGTCGCTGCCTAATATCTGTAGCTGTCTTTCATTCTCTCACAGGTTTGAGCGAAACGAGTGGTATTTCAATGGATAAAACAAGTTTAAATAATGTTTGTCAGCTTTGTTAAACTTCTATATGCTAGACAACATGCACAACAAAAATGTTTCAACTGTGGTATTTATTTCAGCTCTTATACAAGACAGAGAACCACACAACCATTTATAACTATAGAGAGCACGCTGTACAGGAAATATCTACACATACACGCACTGTGGGTCAGTCACACTATATAGTTCAGAATAGTACAATGATTCCTTTACATGTCACCTGCTTCACAGTTTGAAAGTAAACACCACCAACATTGAAACATTGATATTGCTGTATTACACACTTTGGACTGGTTTGAGCTTGGGTTTAATGGAATATAGAAACTTGTCTTGTTGCAGGTACACAATGAAAGGAAAATAAAACTGAATATCATCTACTTTTATTACATTTTAATTTCTTACTTCTCTTTTTTTATATTGCAGAACGTTTTAAACAAAACAAATGCTTAGTAAGTGTAGTGAGTGACTGATTGGTCATATAGTGCCTGTTTTCTTTTTTCTCATGAAGTCTTGAGCTGGTGAAGGCTGGGAAAATGTACGTAAACAAAAAATGATTTCCAAAAATTACACTACACCTACAGTATTGAATTCCCAGAGAAGGATTACACTGACATCTAGTATCACTGAACAGACATACATATACACAGTAGCAGTATTTATTAGACAAAAATAATATAGTAGTGCATGTATTGGGTTGAAATATAAGAAAAAAACAAGGCCTATATTATAAGCAATGCATAAAAGTGATTTGTGCATTCTCAATGTTTCTTCTCAAAAGAAAACTAGTACAATCACATAAAATACAAAATAATAAAATCATATTTGGACATCAACAATGCAATAGATATTTCCACTCTAATGAATAGAAGATTTAATTTTGGATCTGTGTTGTGATCATTGTCAGTTAGCAAAATACTAGTAATAATATTTGGTTCATTGTATTGTTACACACACTCATGCAACACTAAAATAACTAAAGGAATAGATTGGGACAGTGCCAATCTACAACTAGATTTAAACTGATCCGCACACTGATATTTATTGTCTGCCAGTATTTTACCATCATCCCCAAGTAACAAGTTACCTTGATGATACAGAGTCAACAGACTATTATTAGCCATAAAAATAGTTTGAGTGAAGCTGAGTGTAAGTTGTTAGTGTTTTACAGTACATGTTCCAGATCTGACCACCACTCTTCCAGCTGAGAAGCAGCACTAGTGCCAGCAGAGGAAACATATGTTTTATAACTTCAACTTAATTTTGCCAAATTTTCATCCAGCTAACTGATGTTTAACATAAGATGTAGTGCTAAGTTTAGAAGTAGGGAGGAGTAAAGTGTTGTTATGGAATCAGGCCTGGGCCTGGGACTGTTCCTTGAGGAACTCCTCCAGGACAGCAATGATGCTGCAGGCTTCAGGCAGGTCACTGTGCTCTGCCCTGGCATTCTGCAGCAACACGTCCCCATTTCCGCAGCCTTGTAGGAACTGGCAGCAGCGAAATAAGGCGTAGTGACTCATCTCTGCCTGCCGCACAAAACGCTTGAGGCTGTTCATGTCCTGGATGGCCTACGGAATGAGAGTAGTGGTTGATAGAGAGGAAGAAACAAGTTTTAAAAGGGAAGAGAGATCAGGATGAGAAAAAAAAAATTAGTCTGCCAGGAGGAACTGAGAGGTATTGCTCAAAGTTTCTCAATCTTGTGGGCTCATAAATTTTTTAAGGAATATATAGTCACATAACAATTATACACAATATACAAAAGTATGCTGTACTCGAATTAACATGGCAAATTTACAAATATAAGACTAACTGCTGGGGTCCTGGAAATTTTAGGATCTGAAAATAGGATCCAGTGCCCCAAAAAGCTTGGAAATCCAATTATAGTGTATATATTTGTATATTTTCTCACCTTGAGTTTGAAGTTCTCCAAAATCTGTCTGAGCAGGAAAGGATTACAACGCTCTGCAGCGTTTAGAAATGCCTGAATCCAGTCATCACAGAAACGATTACTGACTGGGGGGAGATATCATCTTTATTAGACTCTGTACGAAATATTTTTTCCTCATCAAGTCTATGTCATGGAGCATGACTTACCAGTGTTAACGAGTGTGGGTGGACTGGTGGAGCAGTCTATGATCAGATCAGAGTGTGTGTCCTCTGAGATAGCTTTACACAGAGACGCTGCTGTAGTGTCTTGTTGGGACAGGCCCTGCCAACTGGCTGCTTTGATGAACCTGGTACAGAGTACAACAGACATTTACCAGCTAACAAACAGATGGTTAATTACATCCTGTACTACATGGAAATGAGATAAGATATGACCAAACTTTATTGTTATTATCCTGAAGGAAATTCTTGTGCCAGAAGAACAGGCACAAGCAGCCTTAAGGCCTTTTCACACAGGAAGCGATTAACGCACCTCGTAATTAATTTTCAACGAGAGGCGAGCGTGTAGGAAGCGAGGAGCGGGGATAGCGACAAGCTGGTGTGTTCCCGTGAAACTGTCACGGTTGTGCTCGTCTCACGCACACGCCCGCCCGCTGCCAGAGTTGAATTGTCTTGAACTTTTTGTCCGCGACGCGCAGCACAAATCATTGGAAGAGAGACACATCCTCACTGTTTGTGAGTTTCCAGAATCTATTACTGTTTACTAATTAGTTATCAGGACATCAACAGGAGAGAATTCGCATGACAGAGCATCCCCCCCAATAGTTATGGATAGTTTAGTGTACTTATGAGGGTTAGGGTTACCTAACTCACCTGGACACATCAGCCTTTGTCCTTTCATCTGAATTATGGACCTCCACATGTGTGTGACTCAGAGCCTGCACACAGAAAATGTAATGTTTGAGATGCATTGTTCTGGAGAAAATGTTCATCTTGAGTGATAACAAAATAAATCAATTGGATTGCAGTATTTCAATACATGCACAGTTTACACTGTGATACTTCCTCTTACCCAGGTTCAATACATCCAGATAGTTTTGGTGTAACTTACTGAGGCTTGGACCTCTCTGCTGTGGCTCAAACCGTATGAACAGCATAAACCATGCTCTTCAGACCTCATTGTGACGTTTTGTTGACACTTTCTATTACTTCCTTACAGGAAAAAGAAACTGTTCACAATGAGTGCAAGTAACTGTTATATTATTTTGAAAGAAAAAAAAACTGGTGTTGAGTTTATCAAATGTTAAATAATTTTAGCGGTTTGTGTCCTACAAACCATTCATTCCACTTTATTGCTATATACTAGGGGGATCATTGAGTGGTGACCCTCATTTACCATGACATCGAGTCAATTACAAAAACATAGAAGAATATGAAAACAACAACAAAGAATTATAACATAAGGCAATACCACAATTAACTAATAGAAATTCATTAAATCTTTCTGAGTAGGGAAGATATATGATAGAAAAATTAAGAAAACTAACATGCAAAACCAAACAACAATGAGCTTCCAAACATAGGCAAATAACACCGTAGCTATCTGAAAAAATAAGATTTTCCTTTGAGGTGATTTTCTGCTTCTCATTATTTAGCTTTCTTTTAAATCATCCTATTTTTCCTATATTTTAGAGCAAGTATAAAGGGAACTTCCTGTACTATATATTCTTGAAGGTTTTGTGGTTTTACAACAATAATATTTACAATCTTTAGAACAGATTATCTAAAGGAACTGCTGCTACAAAAGTGAGGTGGAACGATATAAAAGAGCATTTGCACACTCCAATCCGTAGGACAATCACCTATTGATTTATACATTATGAAATTAATATTGCACAGATCAGATTGTGTGGATGCGGTTATAGGTGGACAGTTGACTCACAGCATGCAGCAAGAAGCTGATGTTGCTCTGGACCAGCTGCACCACCCGATGAATGTGCATCACAGACTCCTCGTACCACCGGCTCAGATAGGGACGCACCTCTGTCTCAAGGTTCTGCAGCTGACACACACATACAGACAAATCAATATTGCATTATTAATGTAAAGACATATGTAACTTCATATGACAGAGTTATCACTTTACATCCTCATACCTCTGGGGTTTGCAGGCTGCTATGCAGGCCTTGGACGTATTTATCAAGCTCTAATCTAAATGTGTATTGGGTTAAGGAATTGGAAGTAAGGTTAATTTAATGAGGACGCTATGCAGTAAAGAAAATTGTTCATAAAGGATATAGGTTCAGTCCTTTTTCAGAGCCGCCCATAAAGCAGATGACATATCCATTTCCATCAGCATCAGGCTGTTCAGGAGACCTTTCCTGCTCCAGGAGACAGCAGTAGCAGCCGACTGCCTGCTCTGGGATGCTGGGAAGAGCACATTAGTGTTAACCAACTTACTTATTTTGTTCATTTCCAGCTAAATTCATCTTATTAATGCAATGGAACCAAACAGGATACATCCATGATGATAACATTTATATAATAATGAATCATGTACTGCATCAAGGCAAGGCAAGTTTAACTGCACTTTTCAACAATAAGGCAATTCAAAGTGATTTACATAAAACATAAAAGCAATATAGGGAAATATAATAGTCAAATAGAAAATAAGAACAGGTTAATTTACCTGGTATCCCTATTTGTTCACCCATAACTCTGATGGTTTTGTAATTTCTATAATGGGTTACGAATAATCACAATTTCACTTTCCCTTGTTTTGATAATATGATTTCCCATCTCTTAAACCAGTCAAACCTGATCCTCATCAGTCCAAGAAGAATGAAGTCAAACATGATCTTAGATTGTTTTGTCATGATGACTTGACTTTGTATGCCTCTTAGTTAGTATTAGCATTACTACGTTGTGAGGGAATATGTAAAAGTATTACCTGAGCTCCACAGTGGCGATGTTGCCCATGCCTCCCAGCAGGGCTCCTTTGCTCAGCCTCCTTGAAATGTAGGTCCGCAGCTCAGGCTCGGCTTCTGATGGCAGGCTGCTGTCGATTAGTGTTAGGCTGTGGGGCGTGCAGAGAGTCAGTGTGGATACAGGCAGCCAGTGAGGGTAATGGGGAATTTGAAAGCCACTCAAGTCAATGGAGAACAGATGGAGAAAGCTGATGACCATTAGCCACAACCAACACAACACACAACGGAGTCACATAGCTGCAACTGTGCCACTTTTCGACAACTTGACCCGAGACCTAAAGACCATGTAACTCAGCGCAGCAATGCAATGACCAAAATCACGAATGAAAACAGTACTGAGCCCATGTTGATTCCCTGTGGCAGCCCGTGGTTGCACCAATGAACAACAGTGAAAAGCCAAGTATAAACGACCACTGAAAGCAAGGAGAAGGTAGGCGGATGGCTCCTTTTGTTACCTAACGTCATCCTGACTGGTTGTGGAGTCTGCTCGTCTCTGGTTCCATGCCACATTTTCCCCAGAAGCTTCAGATCTAAGACAATTGACAGTTTACTCATCATCCGATTAGTTTTTAATGTATAAGTCTGGTTTTACCTGCACGAGTGTCACTGTCAGGAGGTTCAGAAGGGACTACAAAAACTAAAGAGTGCTTTAGGGTTAGAATCTTAGACTGCATAATAATTTAAACAGTGATACAGAAAGAAACACTCATTACACACCAGGGACCTGGTTGTCTTTAGGAACAAAAGAATAGCAATTGTGTGATGTCCTGTAGAATAAGTGCTACATATTGTGTGAACAATAATAAATAATCCAACAGTAAAAATCTATAATTAGAAAAAACCCCATTAAACTCATGTTATAAATTAATTATTATATAATAATGTCAATATTCGTAGCACACGTAAGGATACACTGCCTTTAAATTCACATTATTTATAATAATAAACGGAAAGTTGTGGCACAGCGGTGCATCTAGCTGCAACAGAAACTAGTAATGTCGATCATTACCTTGTGCCTTGATAAAGATAGATGGTGTAGTAACAGTTCAGCTGAATTTTCTGGCTGTATCCAGCAATTTCTTCGCTGTCAAAGTCATCTCTCTCTTCCACATCAATTGAGTCTTGGAAGGACGAGGTCTGGGAGGTAAACATGATCCTAACGTTACCTTCCGCTGCACGCACAAAGATAGCAGCCGGATAAAGTGACAGATAACAAAGACGTGTTTCTGTTGTTTAGCAGTGCTGTGTTGGTAGATCGGTGTTACTGACGTTGGGATATCTCTGGCTGTTATTTAAATTGTAAAAGTGCATCTGCACCAGCTGCACCAGGGCAAAAGGTATCCCCGTTCTCGTGTATGTGCATTGTGCGCATGCGCATCATCAACCGTCATCTGTGTGCGTTCTCAATAATGTTCGACTATGACATTCATTTGTTATGTCTGTTCCCGGGCCAAACGTTCCGTCACTGAAGGTAATTTAATAATATTTTATATATATATATATATATATATATATATGTATATATATGTGTATATATATATATATATATATATATATGTATATGTATATATATATATATGTATATATATATATATATGTATATATATATATATATGTATATATATATATATATATGTATATATATATGTATATATGTGTATATATGTATATATGTGTATATGTATATATATATGTATATGTATATATATATATATGTATATATATGTATATATATATGTATATGTATATATATGTATATATGTGTATATATATATATATATATATATATGTATATATGTGTATATATATATATATATATATATGTATATATGTGTATATATATATATTATATGTATGTATGTATGTATATATATATGTATATGTATATGTGTGTGTGTATTCATTATTATATTATATTTAAACTCCGTTGTCAAGACGTCTTCGTCTTTAAAATGTCTGTGTAAAAAATTTTATACCTCTAGAACGGGATGGCAGAAAAGTGGTAAAGGTAGATGTGGAAGTCCATTTAGTAGTAGTAAAAGAAAACATTTAAGGATTGTAGTAAGCGAGAAGTTCAGTATATGGTAGTTTTATTGAACAAACAAACAAACGAGCTGGTGGAACAACCAACATTAGTTATTTAGAAACAAGTGCAGATCAGATTTCTTATATACAATCTATGGTCCAGATACATAAAAGAAAGGTGTGTCCTTTTTCTCTTGTACCCACTGATAGAGGCGAATTTTGTGAATTTGAGGATCTTGTCCGTAACAAGGGCTTGGACACTTCTCGAGAAGAATATGATAATGTTAAAAAGCATATCTCCAAAGTAACAAAGTAACTGTTCTTGCTGTTGGTGCCCTAGGCGAGATTTTAAATCGGAGTCCCCCCCCTATGCCCAAGCCTAAAAAGTGCACCTCAGGGGTTGGAGCCATCGCTCCCCTATCCTCAAGAATTATTTTAAACGTTCAGCAGCCAAATTCACAATTTCAGAATGTACAGATGAAAAGCCAAGTCAGTAATCATGGTCAATACTGAATAATTGTAATCAGCATACTTGTCAACCTCAACATCATAGCCTAAATTGGGAGACCAAACCTTTTCCCCTCCAGAAACTGTGAGTCAACCCAGAGACTGTTTTCTTGGAGTATTTCTAGAAATGCAAGAGCATTGGTTTAGTTTCAATGGTGGAGATGACTCAAATGAAGATGACGGTCCGGGGGTCCAGAATATTTTAAGCATCGAGGACTTCATTTCCTGCATTCTGGTGAAAATTTCTGCCTTTTCGGCCTCAATTTATGGAGGAAAAGTCATTCATTTATGTAAAGGGGAATATAAAATTTGGGCAGCAGGTGACAATTCAAAATATTAAAAATGTATTGAATATAATGCAGTAAGGCTTTCATGCATTCTGTAGCTATTGCTTTTAAATAGCCTATATTTGTCCTGTAGATCAACTTTTCTAATTTAATAAAATCCCTGCTGAGTCAGCACACATGCAGGCATGATTCAGTCTTCCCTCCTCTTTTGTGTCTTTTGCATGGGGATGTGCATGCATGTGGCACCTTTTCACCTCAAATAACTTATAGTTATATATTCCTGGACTTCCTGTGTTTTAGCATGTTCAAAACTTGCTGCACATTCAGAATCTCTCCCACATCTGTGTTCTCTGACATGTCGAACAAAAGAGCAGGCTAATATTAAAAGACTAACGTCATTTGATGAGAATTCATAACATCATTTAATTCTACCTGCCCTATACGCTGCTGTGCATTAGGCTACTCTTTGCTCCGCAGGAATAATCCCCTTTAGACTTTTTGACCGAGACAGTGTACAGACTGCATGTTGCATGTGAAACTGAGACCATCTAGAAAACACTCGCCACAAATTCACACACACGTTAACTTCAGCAGCTCCGGTAAAGTGCAGCTCACAGTCCCAAACAGAGCAAGGCTGCATCTCAGGTTTTAGATGTTTATATTCTCTACACAATGACACGACTCGCCACAGCTGTCTATGCCACAGGCCATACAGGTGAGACACCAAAATCTGTGACCTATCAGATTCTGTGACCGAAACGGCAAGTTAAGCGCCAGATTCTTTGTTGACGATCAGAATCAGAATCAGCTTTATTGCCAGGTATGTGTACACATACGTGGAATTCGACTCAGGATTGTACATTGCTCACGATGTGCTTACTTGTACAAAAATACCATAACACAATAATAAAATAATATAAATAAAATCAGACACAAACTACAGAATAGACAACACTAATATACACACTATGAACAGAACAATATAGACATATTGACAAATAGTGCAGTAATCAGAGTGCAAAGGATGCAACAGTAAACTATTCTCATTATGTACATGTTGAAGGTGGATATGATATACAGGTACACATACACATACATGCATACATGTACACATGTACACAGTGTGATAGAACATAGCGCAAAGGATGCTGGAAAAAATAAATAAGACCTATGACCTTATGACCTGAGGTAGGTGTATTGGTATACAGTATATACAATATGATATAGTATGAACAGCACTGAAATAGAGAATGGTGAATAAATAAATAAATAAGTGGAAACCAGTAAACAGGTGGCTGATTAGAGACAGACTTACTGGGTTATTGTACAGGAATTGTTCCTGACACTGTGAGTCAGAAATCAGCTGTTCATCAGAGTGATGGCTTGTGGGAAGAAACTGCTTCTGTGTCTGTTGGTTTTGGCGTACAGTGCTCTGTAGCGCCTACCAGAGGGGAGTAGCTGGAACAGGTTGTGTCCGGGGTGAGATGGATCTGCAGTGATGTTTCCTGCCCGTTTCCTGACTCTGGAAATGTAGAAGTCCTGAATGGAGGGCAG
>NC_060151.1:15278842-15301967 GCF_021292245.1 Micropterus dolomieu
TCCCATGACTCCTCTGGATCATCCAAATGGTCATTGGCAAACTGAAGACGGGCCTTGACATGTGCTGGTTTAAGCAGGGGAACCTTCCGTGCCATGCATGATTTCAAACCATGACGTCTTAGTGTATTACCAACAGTAACCTTGGAAACGGTGGTCCCAGCTCTTTTCAGGTCATTGACCGGCTCCTCCCGTGTAGTTCTGGGCTGATTTCTCACCTTTCTTAGGATCATTGAGACCCCACGAGGTGAGATCTTGCATGGAGCCCCAGTCCGAGGGAGATTGACAGTCATGTTTAGCTTCTTCCATTTTCTAATGATTGCTCCAACAGTGGACCTTTTTTCACCAAGCTGCTTGGCAATTTCCCCGTAGCCCTTTCCAGCCTTGTGGAGGTTTACAATTTTGTCTCTAGTGTCTTTGGTCTTGGCCATGTTAGTAGTTGGATTCTTACTGATTGTATGGGGTGGACAGGTGTCTTTATGCAGCTAACGACCTCAAACAGGTGCATCTAATTTAGGATAATAAATGGAGTGGAGGTGGACATTTTGAAGGCAGACTAACAGGTCTTTGAGAGTCAGAATTCTAGCTGATAGACAGGTGTTCAAATACTTATTTGCAGCTGTATCATACAAATAGTTAAAAATCATACATTGTGATTTCTGGATTTTATTTTTTTAGATTATGTCTCTCACAGTGGACATGCACCTATGATGACAATTTCAGACCCCTCCATGATTTCTAAGTGGGAGAACTTGCAAAATAGCAGGGTGTTCAAATACTTATTTTCCTCACTGTATATGTGTTTAACGTGTATATATATTCGCCAAGTAATTTGACAATCGATTTTTAGTAATTTGTTGAAGAAAAAGAAAAATCATAATTCAGCTTTTTTTTTAAAATCTCAATATTTTCTGTTTTCTTTAGTCATCTATTACAGTAAACTGAATATCTTTGGGTTGTGGACAAAACAAGACATTTTAGGGTGACACTTTGGCGTTTGGGAAACTTTGTGTGACTTTGTGGATTTTATGGAAACGTTTTAATATAACGGCTGAGCCCACCTTGAAACACATTAGACTGCAGTGTTGTAATTGATGTAATTAATGTGTTAATCCGTCAAAACGTGCACATTCTGGTCATTACTCTTAGAGCTACTTTGCAGTAAACATTGAGGATCGTTATACAAATATTTGACACGTGCACATTCCTGTCTATGTGTGTGTGTGTTTCTTGTGTCTGAAGGCAGCAGGAGTTGTCCAACCTGCTCCATGAGAAGAAGTATCTGAAGGCCCTGGGTCTTGCCATCTCACTGGACCAGCCTCACACTGTGCTCAATGTGATCAAAGGTACTTTGTGCAACTCTTTTCCACATTTTGTTTGCAACAAAGGTTCCTAGCCCGGTTGAAACGTTGCATCTCTGCCCTTTGTTGCTTCACCTGTGGTTACCTTGGCAAGTGTTCGTCTTGTCAGTCTGTTGTCTCTCATTGTGGATGGCTGATTGAAGAGTTGAGTCACCCGAGCACTGATGCATTGCCTACACAGTACACCACTCTTTCAAAGGATGGGCCTATGAACATAAAAAACAAAAACCAAAGTGGATTTATAATGTCAGCGCTCTTTTGACCTGTCCCTTGCAGAACAAATTCAGAACAAAATGTGTGTGTGTGTGTGTCAAACAAAATGGAAAGTGATAGCTATCAGTCTTTCTAGTGTGCTTACACTGAAAAAACAGTTTCCACACACCAGTGTTTTTCTATTAAAAGTTTGACACAAAAATAACATAGTTTAAATTTGGTGTGTGATTATAAACTGCTTCCTACGTAGTGTCTTTACAAGTTATTCAACCCCACAGACCTTCAGTAATGTTATTCTGTGAATATACTAATCAAGAAGACTAACTTACTGAGAGATGTTGACATTAAAAGGAAGTTGTTTCAGTGGCACGAGATGAGACTGTGTCATTGCTATTCCAAAAGCAAATGCTTAAATGTTTCCTTTCTGTGAAATGTCACAACCTTCTGCCTTGAATCATAAATTCTTCTTGAATTCTGTGAATTGGGTAATTCATAATCTATATGTGAAGACAATAAACTGAGTCACAAGCTTAACAAGAACCTAGTGCTGCACAATTTGTAGAACAAATTCCTCCAAAAGAGTGGTCAGAGCTGGCTATGATAGTCCAAGCCTTATGTATAACTTGTCTTTTATAGATGTCTGTCAAGGAAAGCTGTCCCAATTATTTTGCTGGCTACCTTTTTGCTTTGCACTGTAAGATTCCCATACCAAGCTATGCAACAAAAAGTAAAAATTCATTCAATAAAAGATTTATAAAATAGTCATTAAAGTTTTGTCCACATTAAAGGTATTCAGTCTGTGCAGAAAATGAAGCCTCTGAAGACCCTTCTTGTAGACAGCAGAAATGTTAAGGTCAAGTTCTTGTCAATAACTGTTCCTCCGCTGTCCAATAACACTCCACTGTCTCAATAGGTGAGCCCTTGATTATTGTTGGAGTGGTTGAGTGGGGAATTTTCCTGAAGTCTATGACCATATCTTTAGTTTTAAGGACATTTAACTTCAAGATTTGGTGGTCACACCATTCAACAAAATCGTTCAAAACTGGCCCATGGTAGACCTCTCCATCCTGGAGCAGACTGACTAAAACCACACACTTTAAGGACCTGTCTTATTTTGATGCAAAGATTATTTTGATGCAAAGATTTGTACATTAGCAGAAATGCAGCACAACATGGATGTGAAAGCAGTTGCCTGTTTATTTAAATTTGGAAGTGCAATAAAATATGTTGTCCCTAAAATCAATGAATAATCATGATCTCAATATAGATCAAAATAATCATGATTATCATTTTGGCCATAATCGTGCAGCCCTACAAGAACCAATGTACCTTAACCACTGACTGACTGACTATGACGTGTTCTCTGTTGCTTGTAGCGATCCGTCAGGTGGAGGATAGCCGTGAGCTGTTGGAAAAGACGGTGCTGAAACTTCGCCAGGATCAGAAAGGTAACGGATCAATAACCTCCTTTAATCCTTCTAATGATGGAAATTAAATGATGGAAAAAATTAACCAAAAGTGATTTTAAAGATCAAAACTCAGTTTCATCTCAGGCTCTGGCTTCATTGTCAGAATTTCAGGGCAGATAAATAAACAAATGAAGAAATGAATTTGAAGCCTGCTGGCTTTTCAAAGACAGATGGCTCACTTTCAAACACAATATCAATCCTCACAGGCCATGGAAAGAGTACCTGTCAGTGAAGAAAGGAATAATGTCTGTCTCTTTTCTTATCTTCCTTTCCACCTTCACCACTGGCTGCTGCCCCACACTCGACTCCCATCAACCCCACTCAGAGTCGATCCTGCGCTACTGTGTGGTGTGGAATACCAACGCCAGAAACTGCCATGATGCCCAGGCCGTCCTACAGGTGCTTCTCACACACCTGCCACCCGAGGAGCTGCTGCAGTACCAGGGCGCCCGAACCCACCTCGAGGGACTCATCCCATACACAGGTCAGCAGAGGGCACACTCAATTTGTGTTAGGCAAAGGAGAAAACAGTGAAGGGTAGTTATATAGCTTTAATCCAGGTTATATGCACAGATTATTGTAAAATACACCTATTATGGAACTGTGTATGAAAACAAGGTCTCTCACCACATCTTATAGATTAAACAGAGTAGTAGAAGAAAATCTAAAACAAGAAGGGAATAAATAATCTTGCCTACTAAGATGGACAGGCATTCAGTTAATGTCAAATAAATTTAAATACAAGATATATAAAATACACTAATCAAATTGGGATAGCCATTGAGCAACAAAAGCATCAGCCTGGTGGAAAAAGGAATAACTTGAACAAGATCCAGAGAAGCAGCATTAAGTAACTGTAAAGCTGGTATGTTGATTGAAAGGATTTAAAGATGTCACGTTGCAGGGACTCTCCCCCCAAAAATTAAAGTGAAAGATAAAAAACACAGCAGTGAAAATTAATTTAGAGACTGTGTAAAGAGGACACGAGTCAAAAGCCCTTTGACTCGCCCTAAACAGAGATCCTTCAATATCCCCATAAGAAGACCGTAACAAACAACTTCAGCATAGTGCTGCCCCAGTGTGTGATTTTGATTGCATGCTGGTGTTCCTGAAGGAAAAGTGAAGTGTTACACAACAGCGTCTGCGTGTAGTATGTCCCGTCCTGCCGGATGAACCTTTTCACACAGATGTTGATTGGGCTCTGTTACCACCTTCGCTGCTGGATTAATGGCAGAACATTAATGCCCCCCCATTCTGTGTTCGTACGTTTCATACAGACAGCGACAGAATGACAGCGAAACATTCCTGCCTTGAACAGGCTGTATAACAGGCGCCAAAGTTTGTCGTTTGTCTCAAGACCCTGGCAGCAATGGTTTTGACTGTAGCGTGTGGTAAACTGGGGAAACAGGGCATTTAAGTCTCAACGCTAAAAAAGAAGAAGTATTTGTTTAAGAGTGACTCCTTTCCTTTCTTTTCTTTTCTGTGAGACAGTCTCAACACAAATACCATGAACAAGTAGTGTACTCTAGTTACATAAGCGAAATGGATGTAAAATGACTATGGAAGTAAGCCAAGATTACCTATCTCATCGTAGCTTGGTCCCTCTAGCTCTGGTTCCTAATTAAGATTTGGGCTGAAATGATGAGTGTACGAAATCCTCTGAACTGTTTACCCCCACCCCTCCACAGAGAGACACATGCAGAGGATTGGCCATCTGTTGCAGGCATCCATGTTCCTGAACTACATGTGGCAGAAGATGAGAGTGGCGGGAGCCCCACCCAGGTGAGAAAGCAGAAAACAGCCTGAAAATCGCCCTGTGATAAAACAGTGCAGGAGGGCTGTTTAAGGTAGCGATGAGACAAAACACAATCCTGTCGGATTATAATACTATGAGGCAGGATTTTACAACTCTGAAAAGTTTTCATGGCAGCAAGTATTCGCAAGGTAGAGAGTAGAAAATTGAAGTTCACATTACAAAATAATCTAAAAGCATATGTGATTAGACACATATTCGCGTAGCATCAAAAGTTAAGCCTGGTTCAACCTTTTTGCTTCTTTTGCCGGAGCCCTCCTGCATTGGCACCCCTGCTGCGCTGACAGACTGGCTCCATTCAAATTAATGAGAGGGCTGTGTTTTTTGCACACAGATCACACACTTAATTTAACCTCTGAGGTCACAGACCCGAGCTCATCAACTTCCTCGTCTTTCTGCTCACAGAACAAAAGAGCATTCAGTTTTTATGTAGGTCAAATGTGTCAAAGTAGGCATTCGATCCAATCGTGGTCTCCAGCACAACACAAAGACGGGTTGTGTTTCGGTCTCAGGAATTCAGGAGAAGAAGAAAGGTGGTGATGTTTTGCTGGAGAGCAGCATTCTTAGCGTTAAACCAGGCACTACTACTGGGCCAACCAAAATTCATGAATGTTTTTTGTGACACAGAAGTTTGTGCCCCTGTCATTCCATCACAAAAAAAAGTTTAAGTATCACTAGTAGTTACCGTAAAACTTCAATTAATTACTTGGGCTTCTATGTGCTGCAATCACTGAACCCACCCGGCCTGTACTTGAGACAGGCGTGTATATGGGACAGGACATTTATTCCTTTTGCACAAAACTCTTGCTGAGCAAAGATGGGAAATAGGCTAGTATCAAATTGTTTATTTCAACCATAATTGTATTATATTACTTGTAATACAATTTGGCCTTTTCCGTATCTCTTGTTTGCCATACCAGTAAATCTGAATTGTTTACGTAAAATTAACTGAAAGATTGAATTGTGAACAATCTAACCAACCTTATGATGTTTAATATGTCCATATTGACAAAAGTTTTGACATTTATATTTGTATGCATGATCTAAGCCCATAGAACTAGCTCAAGCATGTGACACGGTGGGCTTTTTGTCAAAACGTTCAGCCACACCAGGCCAGTAAAAGGGACAGGTTCTAACTGGGACTAGGCTTTTAATTGAAGTTTTACAATATTTGGTAAACCCAAACCATGACATTAGGGATGGGTATCAGGTAGCGATATCTTTGTGGTATCGACCGAATCAGCCCAGTAGTTGTCGAGTATTATTGGAACGTCTGCAATTAAACCAGTACTTTCTTTGATACTTGTAATCAAGTCGCGGCAAAAAAATTACCATTTGTGTGTTTTTGCTTGTAGCCACGCATGCAATCAACACACCGAAAGAAAGAGAAGGGCATGCCTCTTTTTCCCTTGTGTGCCTGCACCATAGCCTTTATAAAAAAAGGCCTGTACGGGCGAGTCCATGCATGATTTTAACAGACCCTCCATGTTCGGCTGCAGTCTCAGGCATGTTCGTCACAATGGCAAGTTTACCACCCCAAGCTTGTCTTTCCGTTTGTTTCATCTTCTGCTATCACTTAACACTACTGTGTACATTTTTATTTGCTATTTACATCACTTGTCACCGACTGATCACTGGGTTTCATCGAATAAATAACGCTTTTGTGGCGCAGCAGCGATCAGCTGATTTTACTCACAGAGCCTCCGGCTGCGGCTGCTTCAGATGTTTGGTGTGACCAGCTGGATGTGCAGACTCTTTTCCTCTGTTGGCTTCTTTAGACTCTTTAGTGTAGTTTAGTTACTTGTTTAGCCAACTCCTTACTCATTTTCTACTTCTTACTTTAGTCTTTTTGGAAGTTTGCGGCTCACCACTAAAGGAAAAAAGCACTCGAGGAGATCTTGCAATTCAGTTTCTTGATCCAAAGGTAACAAAAATTCTCCGTTGTTTACTTTAAACAAACGTATAAAAAATTTACTTAAATTTGTTTCGCACAACTCATTTGGTTACTAAACTATTTACCTCCTCTCTCTCGTTCAAATACATAAAAACTCCTAAGCTGCAGTCTTTCCTCCATATGATAGGCTACTACCTTTGAGGATGACTTAATTAGGATGAGGAGGATCTGATACAATTTCCCAATATTTTTATGTAACAGTTATTTGAAAAAAGAAAATGGATCACCTTACTTGTCTATAACAACAATAAAAATAATAATAGGCTACCAGTCAACTACTATGGCTTCAACAGGCGGCATTTTACGCAAGGTATCGAATTAAGTACTCTATTGGTATCGGTATCACTTTTGTAACGATACCCAACCCTACATGAAATACATGTTCTTTACAAGTGTAAGGAAGCATTTGACCACAACTGTATGTATCTAATTTTTATCTAGATACTGCTGAAAAATTAATATGGAGATCATAAATCTAATCTCTTTTGGCATTTCCTGTCTAGCATGGGCCAAGATGAAGAGATGGATACCACTCCTCTTGCACAGCCCTTCTTTATAATTGACAAGGAGAAAGGGACAGACAGGGGTGATGAGGAGAAACGAGATGAGGACGACAGCGATGGCAGACAAGATAAAGATACAAATTGCCCAGCTGAAGGAGGAGGAGGAGAAGAAGAAGAAGAAGAAGAGGACGACGACGACGACGACGACGACGAAGTCAGTGTCAGCAAAAAAGCCTCCACCAACAATGGGCGAGTGGAAAACGGAAAGACCACCAAAACAAATGGCAACCACCTCTCTGATAGTGAGGAGAGTTCAGAAGAGGAAGACGTGGAAGAAGATACAACGGTAAAAGTGGTGAAACGTCTCCCAGTTTCTTCAACTCCACAATGCCAGACTTCAACCAGCTGACGAGGATCTCCAAGCTGATTATGGGTGACTCGCTCTTGGAGAAAAAAAAACCCAGGAGGTTGTGTTGTCTTGGGCTGATTAGCTGGAGTGAAGAGACAGAGAGACATGTGTGGAATGATGATGATGATGATACAGAGAATCGGCTTCTCTGAGCCTTCCTCTTTGCAGCAGCTGAGTCGGAAAGACTTTCTCCCTTGTGCCAATAACTAAATTTTACATCAGTTCTTCCATTCAGAGTTTTTGCAGAATTTGAAGCAACGTAAACAGCCGGATTTCCTTAGACAAAATGGACAATAGGGAGGAAAAGAGGAGGAACGAGAGATAGACGGAAGAGCTGCATTAACATGCAGGCTTTGAGCCAGTTTTAACTTCCCCGCTGCAGGTATCTGCACCTATTGTCTAGTTCTGCAATGTTGCATAATCTTGATCTGCTTGCTTGACCGCAACAACACGGGTTAAGCGAGGTTCTTTATATAACTGTGGATTTTTTTTAAATATCATGGATGCAAATGTTTATAAAATAAAAATGTTCTTTGCGATTCCAAATGAGTTTTTATTTTAATGAAGTGATATGCAGCATATGGTTTATAAATTGGAAATAAGTAGGAGTCTATGAAATTGTATCCATCTGTTGTTCACATGCTAACATGACTGCCTTAAAACTTACTTAGTGGAAACATGGGAAGAAAATCCACTTGGGCATTGTTAGGTTTGGGCTTTTTGAAGCGTAGCTCGGTAAAGATCAAGTCATCATGTACTGAAGCTTCATTTTGTCATTCAAACAAATGAAATCATTGTTCAGCGGTTGCACAAAATGTTGAGTTTATTACAGACTTTATAGCACATGATCCAAACTTTTCAGGATCAAGCTAGTATATATTTATGGTACTAACAGAGGCATTTAGTATATAAAGAATATATTAAAAACAAATCAACCCATTACTATATAATAGGGTAATAATAACTCAAGTTACTCAGTTACATGTGTGTGTTTGTCAGTGGTAGATGAGTAAGTATAAGTTGTATGTTTTTTTTTTAACAAAATCTTCTCTCTAAATGGATCCTGTTATTTGGTCTTTTAGTGCGAACTGGAGCCTCCTCAGAAGGTCTCTAAGGTTCCAATACCACACTTTTTTACTTTTACAAGTAAAAGTACTGCATTGAAAATTGTACTTAAGTAAAAGTATAATCAGGAAAATGTACTAAAAGTATTGAAAGTAAAGTACACATTGCAGAAAGAAAAATGTCCTGTGACTGATTATTATTACTCATGCATCAATGTAAAAGCAGGATTTTACTGTTGTAATAGTTGAGGGGGAGCTCATTTTTAACTATTTTCATTATGGACTAATCTGCTGATTATTTTCTCCATTAATCGATTTGAAAATAGTGAGAAATGCCGTCACAATTATCCAGAACCCAAAGTGACACCTTCACAATGCTTGCTTTGTCTAACCAACAGTACAAGGCTCAACATTATTGCAAATAAATTAAACAATTAAAAGGAAACATATGTTAAGATGGACCCATGAAAGGTTTTTACATGAAAAATGTCAAACAATCAAAGTTGTTGCCAGTTAATTTCAATGTCAAACTAATAATTGTGTCAGCTGAACTTGTATAAGATGTAGTTTAATTTATAACAAAACCTTTTATTAAGTCTTCATATTGTATATATGTAAAAATCTTAATTTTTAAGTGACTAGTTTAAAGACTAAAGCTATCATAAATGTAGTGAAGTAAAAAGTACAATATTTCCCTCTGAGATGTTGCGTCAAAAGAAAATACTCAAGTACCTCAAATTTGTACTTAAGTACAGTACTTGATGTAAATGTACTTAATTAGTCTCCACCACTATTATTTGGCATTTTATAGACAAATGATTAATCAGTTGAGAAATTGAATTCATTGAATTTTAGCTTTTGATAGAGTCTGTGACTTAAGGGCTGCTCCACCTATTTTACTTATAAAGGTCAGTTTACTCGTCATGGTGGATATTACTCATCAGTTATGATGTCCTGTGGCTCTCTGGGAGCTCTGTATGCATCAAGGTTATCTCAGCTTGGGGTTGAGACTTTTGAGAGAAAGCCTGCGTTACAAACTGGGGGCATGGAGTTTGAAACGTGGGCTTTTACGAGAAAGGAATGTCTAAGAGATGCTGTTGGTTGCATGGTGGGAAATGCAGGATGCGGTGAAAGTCAGAAAAAAGTTTATGCGTGAAACAGATGCAAAAAAGGACCACTGAGTTGTTTAAGTTCCCCAAAAATGCTTTTATTTGTACCAAGCTTATCAGTAACGTGTGAGTGCACCCAGAATTTAAACGGTCAGATTCTGGAGCGTATATTCAGTGTTAATTACCCGCTTTAGCAGGACAGCTGTCTTCACACTCTGGTCATCAGACAAACATTTACTTTTGCTGCAATCACAAGAACAGACCTATCTCTGGGGACTCAGCCCAGTCCAATACAAATGCATATAAAGTACAACACAAAGTTTCCAGTATGGAAAATAAATGATCATTCAAAACAGTAAAGAGGAGCATTGTGAGTGTTTAGCGTACCCTGGTTAATCGTCTATATATTGATTTTGCTGACGTAAACAGGGCCTTTGTACATTTTCTGCATACTTGTTGGCATTCTTTCTTCAAAGATCATGGAAACAGCATTAACAAGACTGTTTGACGACTCACATTACTAGAAATACAACTTCACTGGGGAATATAAATGCTGGCACAATTTCATAACTGTAAGGTGCAATGCATCTTTCATCTTCCATTATAATGAAACTATTCTGCAACTCTTTACACACAGTTACATTTCTTAACAGCATATATTAAACAAAATTTATTAGCAGATCCATCCTTAGACCACAGAGTAGATGAGGTTCCTTAATAGTAAAAATATTGGTAGCAATAGAAACTTCATCGACTCAGTAGCTCAGTCTGCGTGAGCCTGGCGGCGTTCTTGCGGGTGACAGTGGTACACCGGGTGAGGATCTCCTGGGCCCGCGGTCTGGGTGGCACCTTAGGTGTTGTGGGACCCTTGTAGAGGTTGGGATCGGAGACGCTGGGGATCATTTTCCGCTCTGGGCCGCCTGATGGGCTGAGGCTGTTGCTCACCATCGGGGGAGGCGTATGGCTAAAACGCAGCCGGTCGTCATTGGCGCTGTAGCTCAGGTTGATGAAGGTTGAGCTCGCTGAGGACGAACTGAAGCTGTCACTGAGGTCGTCACTGGAGCTGAAGGTGCTGTTGTGACAGTCGCTATCCATTGTCTTCCTGCCACGTTGTACCTCGTCTCCGTCCATCTCCACCGTGATTATGGGTGGAGGGGCGAGCTTTGCGGACGTAGGTGTGGTGGTAGCAGAGGCAGTGGTGTTTTTTGCAGGCTGATCAGGGGGTTGTTCAGACAGGATGTTGAGAGAGTGTGTTCTCTGCCTGCTGCCTGGTTGGAGCAGGTGGGGTGAGGAGGACTTGACAGGTGGTTGCACCAGGTTTCCTTGTGAGCGGCTGAGGTGGTGGGACTGCTGTTCCAGGCTCAGGGAGGGCTTGCAATGATTTCGATGGCGGGCGGCCATGCTGATATGAGGGTAGTTGTAGGGCTGTAGGTACATGGTGGGGACGTAGCCTGATTTACCGTTGTATCTGTTAAAATCAAAACAAAGACAAGAATGTGAGGTTGAAAATCTGGATTGGTTTGAGTGTCCATATGTAAGAAGAGTATGTCCTTGGGTGCTTTCACATTTTGCCTTCTAACAAACGTGCTGTAAACAATGCAAAAAACTTTTTCTTTTGTCCTCACCTGCTATTAACAAATGGAAGAAATCAAATGAATGGCCTCCAGGCCTCCACTTAAGTGTTTTACATCAAGATAAGAACTTTGTTACAGGCTGAGTGCTTCAGGAACTTGCTTTTAAAGTAATGTGCAGTCAACATGAGCACAAACACTTCATTCTTAGTCTGTCCTGACGGATCTGACAGGGCAGTGACTGAGCCTGACATATGGGGTCCTTTATTTACCTTATTACCCCATTATGCTGCCTTTCTTTCTATCCTCATCTATCCTGTACATCACAAACCATCCCATTTCTCTGCCTTTTTGACCGTCACGGAGGTCTCAGTGGCGTGATGTTAAAAAGTTCAGCCAAAGCCAATTTGTTAAATACCTGATGAGCCACCAGCCGTTGTCAGACTGCTGCAGGAGCTCCACAACTGCACCGATGGCTATGGTTATCTCGTCATCTTTGGTGGCCTTGTAGCGCTTGACTGCAGTGTACAGCATTCCTGAGAGTAAAATGAAACAATTTTAATAGTCTACATAATTTCATAGCATCTTGATTGACATTAACCCCCTCAAAGCCCTGTATGCACTCTGCATGCTTATGCAAATAAGCCAAGTGTTGATAGAAACTGTACCTCTTTCAGAAGTCCCGTCTATTTCATCTTCATCTCTATCATCATCATCATCATCATCTAGCTTCTCCAGGTAAGGGGCGGGGAACCAGGCCATTCGCTTGTCCTCATTCTCCACAAGCCACCACCCTGAACCAACGCAAACACACACATTTAACTCCGGGTTCGTGGGGTCTGTAGGCCTGCAACTGGACAAACAGGACCCTGAAGCTCGCTCACCTGCTTTGTCTTTGATGAGCACGTCCACTTGTTCGTCAATTTTCACTTTGAAAGGTTTGTTCTTGGTGTCTTTCGTCTCGTACGGGGCCACGCATCTGTACGTCTCTGTGACAAACGGCTGGGTCACGTTCCCACCCTTGGCGTGACGCGCATCGGTGCTGTCGTCGTCTGATGGCATGATCATGACGCTGAAGAGGAGAGCAGCGTGTTAATTAGGAGGAAAATCCAGAAAAACAGAGCAGCTTGTGCAGGAGACCTATTATCAATAGATGTTATAGAATCTGTTCTATAAGGCTAATTAGGGGTAAATTGATTCCTGTGTCATATTTTCACAGTTTTTGCCCAAAACTCTAAAATGTCAAAATCTTGTCCACGGAGTGCACCCTTAAACAAAAGCATGGTATTTTAATAGGCCTAAATATGTTATGCGTACCTGTCCTTGGCGAACTCCGGCTGCATGTCCTGGTCTTTGGGGTGGAAGAACTGGATGAGGTCTGTAGACTGAGAGACCCGCGGGTCGCAGCTCAGAAGCTCATTACAATATTTCTGCAAGAACCTGAGTTGCTGCAGTGACTTAGTGGGGCCCTTCCTCGGGCCGCTCCGCCTCGCCCTTTTGTCTAAAATAGGAAGCAAGAGGTCAGAATCCTGCAGCCCGTGCTCTGCACATTAACTGCACACTGTGATCCACGCAATCTGCGGCTACAGATAACGCACACTCACCTCGAAATGTGGGGATGACTCTGTCGGATTTGTTCAGTTTCCTTGCGGATGGGAACGCTTTCTTCATTCGTTTCTGCAATAAAGAAGTACATGTAACAGAACTGTTATTAAAAACAACCATCAAGACATAAGCGTATTTTACAGGCTACTTACGTGCATTTTCTTGAAATCCTCCAAAGTTCTATAAACTACAATATCGCTCTGATCTGACCAAAGCACGGAAACCACGTACATCTGGAAGAGGAGAATGCAGATTTTAACAAGCAGCATAAAAAAAGGAGAAAAAGAACGGGAATAAACTCACTTTGCTCCTCTCCTTGTGCATTACCCCAATTACACGGACACTGATGGGATACCGCTGGGCCTCCATGATGAAACGAAAGAGAAAGAGAGAGAGTGAAAAGTCCAGCTGTGAGCTGCAAAAGGAGCCTGTCGTCCTCGGTCTGGTTTGGGAGTGAAGCAGAGATGCTCAGCAGGTGCAATTTATGTTCCATCCACCGGCGCAGATGTGGCTGCGAGTCACAAGACGACCAGAGGTGGAAATATCCTCGTCACCTGAGGGAAGTCCGGAAACCGCAGCTGTGTGGCTTTGTAACACAACTGGCAACATGATAGGCTACTCTGATGCGGGGGGGCAGAGCAGGTGTATTTAGAGCAGGACAGAAGCAGGTGCTCTTCTTAATGAAAGATGATGACAGCTTAGTTCCGTCGAACAGACAGGATCCCCTCTAGTAATGGTGCAATGGAGCAATCATTTTCCTCACACTGTCCCGGCCACACCTGTCAGAGCACACCCAAGCGCCACAGGGACATGATTCAATTAATTATTAAAATAGTTTGTAATTATTTATTTAGCTCTCATCCTTTTCTTTTATTCAGGCCTATCATGTCAGAAAAGGTATTCACATTATTACATTATTGTGCATGTTTCTGTTAATTTTGTGTAATTTTTCTTCAGGTTTACAGGTACATTTTCACATAGGAGGGATCTGTGAAGGCTCAACAGTAGCCTACACATAAACATAAATATAGAAATAAAAAATAAGATGTAAAACAGCATTTAATAGACAATTAGAAGGAAAAAAGGAGTAGAATCAAATGAAGTAGACACAAGACAGTAGATAAGTAGGCTATGACAAAAGAAAAAATATTTTATGAAGAATACCCACAAACTGGGCTTCCCCTACAGTCTTAAAGAAAAGGAGAAGGAAAATATGCCCCCTTCACTCAAGTGCTTGGAATTGTATGTTTTTGTACCATTATATGCCACACCATTAATTATGCCACACCAATGAGAGCATTTTTTCTAAACTCACTAAATGTTTGACAGTACATACACAGTATAAGATATGAATTGTCTTTCTAATGAGGCTCATCCTTAAACTGCACTCATCCCCATCATCCTCACCAGCCAATTGAAGTGCAACCAAACAATGTGGTTCATTTCATTTCATTTCATTACACGCACGCACACACGCGCGCACACACACGTAGTCATGTAGCCTATACATCACTTCAGATGACATTACATTGACATACATCTTTTGTTCTTAAAAGGAAGGTGAGTTTCCACAATTCCACTGTGTAAACAGATTAATGTCCCCACAACATGAATAATACACACAATGTAAGAATGTCCTCTTGTTCCTTGTTTGTATATGCTTCTGTATCTTATCTCTTTTGTAAAAATTAGCCTACTTATTTATATGCTGTACATTGTATAGATTGAGCCTGTGGTGATAATGATGATTTAATAAAAGTTGTTAATGACCTCATTGTGGATTCTTAAAATGTATTTAAATCTTTTAATATTAGAATAGTCCTATACACAAATTGTATTAGTATCCTTTGGTACTGTGTTTCTTCCACTATTTAAAGACAATGTGCATAAAATATATCACCAATAATCAGCTGTAATGATTGTTAATATACAGTAAAAAAAAAAAAAAAAAAAAGCACCAGTGGTAGATAAAGCAGCATTGTTATAGCCAGGCAAGGAAGTTGTTTTCCACATATTTGTCATGTCTTTCCTTTAGAGGTTCATAAAAATAAATGTTTCCTCCTCTCTTCAGCCAGGCTTTTTCAGCAGCAGCACGTATGCCAAACATAAGCCGCATTTACTGAGCAATGACTCATCTCCTGTTTTCCACAGAAAGATATAAAGTAAAGCCACATTACGCGTAAATCATCAGCCCAGTGCAAAGAAACTCCCAAAACAAATATTTGTTGTTACCCTGCACATTACTTAGTAAAAGCTGTGAAAAAGCCACATTGTTAATGCAAAACCACCTGTGTTCTCAAAGCACCTACAAGCCCCGATTCAGATCAGTGCTTTCCTTTGTGGGATTTGTGTGCAAATGTAAGGTGGGTTGACCTATATCCCTGATTCACAGCAGCAAAAACTAATTTTTTAGTTGATTATTTATCACCTCCTACACAATCTCAGAGACAAACACTACCTATTAATTGACTGTTTTGAGCTTCTCTCCCTGGCATGTGTTTGGAAGAGAAAAGGACATGAGCCATTCCATGGTCCACTACTGACATCTAGTGCTTGCTGCTGTGATCTTTGTGGCGTGAACTCTTGCACATGTTGTTTCACTCAACTTTGCTGGGCTGCCCTAGTAGCCTAAAGGTAAATGCCAGGGACCTTGTTGCAGCTCGCACCCTCCTCTCTCTCCCTCTCCACAGGGTAATGTCTCTTTTTAATAAAAGGCAAAAGTGCCTAAAAAAAACAAAATAATGTCAAGAATATACAACTGTGTAAGAAATTGTTCACTCTTTATTTCTCCTCACACAATGCACTCACAGCAGACTTATCACACATCATCTTATTTAAACTGACCTTTTACCCCCACATAAACATGTTTCTTACATTGCACATTTTCTTCTCTTCTCCGTTATATGAGTAATTAAAATTAAAAAAGGAAATTATCTTAGAGTCATTTGGATTGTAACATCTCCAATCCACAAAAAAAAAAAAAAAAAAAAAGATAGTTCCAACAGTATTCCCACAACTTGCCATGCTGCAGGCAACGAAGCTGGCTGAAGTCTATAAGCAACAGAGGAGAGGCAGAAGGAGTACATGCAATCGGCACATAACTATTATATCAACCCTTTCATTCATTCTTTGCGCAGTTTCTGACAAATACACAAATATACTTTCAAGCTTTTGTTTAAATATAACATTACAAACCTAATCATTGGTCTTTTAAAAAAGGGGAGCTTCACAAACATTTAAAATCGTTAGGCAGCAGGTTTTTCCCCTACCGCATCTTTCTCCATCACCCTTTCCTACTTTAGACTCTTCTCCCACGAGCCAAAAAAGGTGCTTTTATACATAATATGTTCCACTGAGGACAGAACAGCATTATGCATTGTAGATAAAGCATGTTGTGTGACGCTTTTTATGTTCTGTCCAACTGTTGTGCCTTTCTTATAAAGGTTAAGACAAAAAAAATGCAGTAAAAATAAACTCATTCAGCCATATTCAACTGCCTCTGAAAATAGAAATAACGTGGCGGCTGAATGTGACCACAGACAGACTGAAACTAAAGAAAACTAAGACTGTATCCACAGACTAGATTTAAGATCAACATTCAAAATCACTGCATTGCTTTTGCTGCATTTTTCCAGCCATTCAAACTCCACGTGTACCCTAAAATCTCTGTTCTTCTTCTACTGTTTGTCGACGCCTCTTACGTGACTGAAATTCTGAAAAGTCTTTACATTTTTAAAACTGATTTGGAATGTACAGTCACATATCTGAACTTCAAATACCTGGTTACTGTAATTAAATAAATCTAGTTACTTTTTTAGTCTTATTCTTCTTGCGAAAAACTTTATTCCACTCAAGGTCAGTCTTGATTTAAAAAAAATAAATAAATCACTCTGGAAGATAATCACTCTGAAATAAATATTAGTAAATCCTACCCATTAGTGACCTTTGGCTTGCATAGAGACATTTTTGATTAGAAGCTATTTGCAGACTTTTTGTTGAAGAAGATTCTCTGAAAAAGCAGCAGCTTGGAAATGATTGGATATTAAAGGACTTGTTCGGACTTCAATATCGCTGTAATCCTAACTCCGCCAATTCCCACACTCCGATGTTGGCTTTCAGTTATTGAATACATACTGCCCAAACATGCCCTCCCTGAGCATCAAACCATAACTTACAGTCTCACAGACCTTGCATAAAAAGTAGATCGCTGCTCGTCATTGCTTATTTTGCAACCTTTCGGCAATAACCCCATCGTCATCATCATCATCCGTATATTTAAGGTAAGAGAAATAAATTAAGCTTTACTGAACAAACCCCCTTTTCTTTTGAAGCACTTAACTTAAAAGCAATTATGTTTCATGTCTCCACTAAGGCAAAACAGAAATCTATTTTGATGTCCCCCAACTACATGAAGACAGATCGTATGGGAGCACAAAGAAATTACACCAAAAATAACCCAACAAATTAAAATAAAAAATGAAATCCGAGGCAAACATCAGTCCTGCAGTAACTGTAAGAACTGCCCATCTGTCGTTGATCATTTTCCTTCCTTTCAACTCTCCTTCTGTCTCCATGCCTTCTTTCTTTCTTTCGGTCCTCCAGAAGAGTGTCTGACCACATGTTTATTTCCCTGCAGCGAGGAAAACTGGTCCAGCTCCAGTCTTGGCACTAAAGGGCTCTCTCTGTCGTTCCCGTCCTATTTAACCGCAGGGCAGTATGGACAGTCCCCTCCCTTGACTCAATCCTCGTGTGCGTGTCTGTTTGTCACCGAAATTCATAAATGGGCACACTGTGCTCTCGAACATGGTTTAGGTTTAGAGACTGGTACCTGCAGATGTTAGGTAGAAAAGTAAACTGAGACTAATAATCTGCATAAATAAACAGGTTCTAATTTGGCAAAAGAGACTGACATTTATTTTTTTTAAATCATTGAATCTGGTTTTGTAATGCTGGTAGTTACCATTCTGAGCTCCTATGGTAATAGTACCCCTCGATAGTGGCTGTGGACTTCTGGAAGCAGATGTAATAGAAGCCAGCGAAGGAGGCACCGCTAATGTCTTTGATAGTGTGGTCTGGAACTAGAAACTGCTCCTGAGTGCACAGGAAAACAAGAAGAGTGGAGGTTAGATCTTAAAGCTTACATGAGGAGAGAGATGAGGGGTGAACAGTAAGATTATATACTAACCTTCCACCTCATAAAGACATAATCACTGTTGTCCAGCGCTTCATAGTCAAAGTCATCCGAGTTGAAGTTTTTGGCATATTTGTAAAAAGGCTTAAACTTGCCCTGAAAAGAATTAAACATACCGGTAAGAGAACAGAAACTAGGAAGTGACAACAAGACAATGACTGCAACTATGGATGCAAAGTCTAATTTCCTTAACTGAAAGTCACGTAAATTATCATTATTAATTACATGCTTATATAATAAAGAGATGCCCATTGTTCTTTGAAATAAAGTTCAATCAAGAAGTAGCCAAAAAAAAAAAATATCAAAAAGACTTAACATAACATAGCACAATTTACAAGCTTTTCGGGGAGACATGAGCATACGTATCAGCGAATTAGCTAGACGAAGAGCCACAGGTGCTTACTGAAGTTTGAGTGAACCTCCAACATGTCTCATCAAAGTAAGCAGTAACTTTTACTGTGCCTTTCCCATCATATAGAAAGCTACTCACAAACTGTACAATCATTTGACGCAAGCCCAATGAATGCACCATATTTGTGCACTGTTAGTTAATATACTTTATATTTGTAGAGCTAAATTCAAAAACACAAAACATAAATACAGTCACACAGAACATACCCAGTGCTTTCTGTCCACATCTTCATCTGCGTCCCACTTCCTTGTTAAAAAAGGCCTTTTTTGACTGATAATTTCTCCAGCAAAGAACGTTGTGAGAGTGGGATACTCCTGGTGCACAGAGAAAACGAGAAAAGGAAACGAAAAGTGGACGCATGAATGGTGGCTCAACCTTCCTGCAAATTATATTTCTTTTAAAATGTGTAGAAGGGTACAGCTCTGTCAATCCATCGCTGTGCAACAAAAGGATGATATAGATTTCCAGAATGTCCTGTGACTTATATATTGTGCAGCAGGCTATGAACTATACATCAGCAGTTGACTTACTGCCCTGTGCATAGGTTTTTGCAGTAAGCAGATGCACTCAGACACACGCTTAAATAACAGAAATGTGAGCAAATATCTGATTGTACTCATGGCTTAATTTTCTCATAAACAACTTGCCAATTTAAATGGTTTGTTACTTCTACAGAGACACACCCTTGCTTTCACTCCACTCTGTCACAGCCAAAAGTTCACTTCAGGATCCTGCTGGCCTCTTCCCTTCCACATATTGCGTAATGTAATGTATTGTATAGAGATGACACACTTAAGCTAAGAACTAGAGTCTAGACCTGAAAGAAGAGGATCAACCTAATGGCCTCACATTTGTCTTCCTCTAATCTTTGTCACAACCTGCATCGAGCAAGAGGCAACCAGTTTCCACTCGATTAAACGTGGAAACCAGTGTGTGCTTAGTCTTTGAACGTCAGTTTTATTACATCTGACCTAGTTTCTACTGCTTACCTCAGTAAGGCCTTTGATCTTCAGGTATCCACACAAATATGAGTCCTCCGCAGTCACATGCTGCCCAAGACAAAAAGATTAAGGATGACACATAATTATGTATGTCAGGTGGCTTGATATCACAGGCACAGGTACGTGTTCTCCTTCTTTATGATGTAAAAGACTGTAGGAGGGGTGTTGTGAACTGAGACAAACCTTATAAAGTAGCAATGTAGGCAGGTATTATAGTTTCTGTTCGTATGTCTGCTGACAGTGCTTTCAAATGTCAACGCTAGTATAAGGTGACCAGATTTCTGAAATGAAATCGGGGACATTTTTGGTTTGGTGGTCAGTATGTCATTAAAAAATGTAATGTTATTATATATTAAATAAAAAAGGGAGACAATTTTGGTTTTATAATTTGTCAAATATAACTCTTCTGAAAGTCATTTTGAAGCAGAAACTACCTTTCAGTCAATAAGTAGAGGCTGCAATCACTTCCTGGCAAGTAGAATATTGCATTTTATGTGTTGTTTTGGCCATTTAAAGGCATGTTAAGAGGTAAAAAAGTACTAGTTGAGTTATAATCTGTCAAATATAACTTCTGAATGAAATCAATTTGAATGAATTATAGGCTACATTCCCTTTTCCAAATATAATCAAGGATAAGCATTCCGTTAAAAGAAACGTTAAAGTTTCACAAAGACATACTTTTGCTATTACCAAGGACATAAAGTGATGTTTATTTACACGTTATGTCTGTTTGATATGAGGTCAGCGTGTTACTATTACTGGAAACCATCAAAAACAAAATCTTAATGAGCTACGTCAGCTAAGTTAGCAGCTACAGCTACACATAGGCTGACTTTGCATATTAAAAATAAACAAACTAATGGTAAAACCAAACATGTCAACAACACATTACCTGCAAAACAACTTCAACGTCGTAAGAGTTGCCTTTGCTCTTCTGATAACCACGAAACTGTGAGCCGCTGTACAGCAGCGACGTGGCCACCCCCGGCTGGTTGGTGTTGATCGGGGCAGGGGGAACAAGCGAGGCCGAGGATGGGCAGGCCGGGCCAGTGGCACTGCAGCACTCTGCTCGGACAGGCATGATGAGCGCAGATGTGTCACCGTCAGCAACCGTCATTAACTTTCTGACTGAGCAAACCACAGCTGGACAGAGAACTGATAACTTCCTGACAATGAGGAGGGTCTGCCCGCTGTACAAAACCCCCGTGATCCAAAAACTTTCCTCAATTTTTCAGGCTAGCCCACAGACTTGCCACTGAGGAGGGACACTGCAACGTCTCATTAGAGAATCCAGCTTCCCTGAATTTCATTGGCTGTGAACTGCTGCTCGGCTTGAGCAAGAGTCTTATTGGATAATATGCCCCAATGCACTTTGGGAGTTGTATTCTATTTAGTACTAAAATCAGAATCAACTTTATTGCAAAGTAACACTAACATACACACTATGAACAAAACAATATAGACATATTGACAAATAGTGCAGTGATCAGAGTGCAAAGGATGCAAGAGTAAACTATTATTCTCATTATGTACATGTTGAAGGTGGGTATGATATACAGGTACACATACACATACATGTACACAGTGTGATGGAACATAGTGCAAAGGATGCTGGAGAAAATAAAGACCTATGACCTTATGACCTGAGGTAGGTATATTGGTATACAGTATATACAATATGACATATTATGAACAGCACTGAAATAGAGAATGGTGAATAAATAAATAATAAGTGGAAACCAGTAAACAGGTGGCTGATTAGAGTCAGAGTTACTGAGTTATTGCACAGGAATTGTTCCTGACACCATGAGTCAGAAATCAGCTGTTCATCAGAGTGATGGCTTGTGGGAAGAAACTGCTTCTGTGTCTGTTGGTTTTGGCGTACAGTGCTCTGTAGCGCCTACCAGAGGGGAGTAGCTGGAACAGTTGTGTCCAGGGTGAGATGGAAACGCAGTGATGTTTCCTGCACGTTTCCTGACTCTGGAAATGTAGAAGTCCTGAATGGAGGGCAGGTTGGCACCGATGATTGTTTCTGCAGTCCTGACTGTCCGTTGTAGTCTGTCCTTGTCCTTTTTGGTGGCAGATCCAAACCAGACAGCGATGGAGGTGCAGAGAACAGACTGGATGATGGCTGTGTAGAACTGGATCAGCAGCTCCTTTGGCAGGTTGAGCTTCCTGAGCTGACGCAGGAAGTACGTCCTCTGCTGGGCCTTCTTGATGATGGTGTCAGTGTTGGGCTCCCACTTCAGGTCCTGGGATATAGTGGAGAGTGGATTGGCTCCTCCTGAAGTCCACGGTCATCTCCACAGTTTTGAGCGTGTTAAGCTCCAGGTTGTTCTGGCCGCATCAGAGAGCCAACTAATCAACCTCCGGTCTGTAGGCCGACTCATCACTGGCCCGGATGAGGCCGATGACCGTTGCGCGTCATCGAACTTCAGGAGTTTGACAGATGGGTCTCCTGAGGGGCAGTCGTTGGTGTAGAGGGAGAAGAGCAGTGGGGAGAGCACACACCCCTGGGGGGCGCCAGTGCTGATAATCCGGGATCTGGATGTGATGTTTCCCAGCCTCACCTGCTGAGTCCTGTCAGTCAGGAAGTCTGTGATCCACTGACAGGTGGAGGCTGGCACAGTGAACTGGGTGAGTTTGGTGCTGAGGATGTCCGGGATGATGGTGTTGAACGCCGAGCTGAAGTCCACGAACAGGATCCTTGGATATGTCCCTGGAGAGTCAGAATCAGAATCAGAATCAGAATCAGTTTTATTGCCAGGTATGTGTAAACATACGAGGAATTTGACTCAGGATTGTACATTGTTCACGTTGTGCTTACAATAATACAATTACAATACAAAAATACCATAACACAATAATAAAATAATAATAAAATAAAATCAGACACAAACTACAGAATAGACAACACTAATATACACACTATGAACAAAACAATATAATAATAATAATAATAATAATCCTTATTTGTAGAGCACTTTTCAAAAACAAGTTACAAAGTGCTTTAACAAGTGTAAAGAATAATACAAAAAAAAGATAAGAGCATGAAAATTTAATATAAAATTAGTAAAATACAATAAAATAAAAGGGATAAAATAAAGTCAAATAAGTTCGGGAAAAGCTCTCCTATAAAAGTATGTTTTAAGAAGGTACTTAAAAGAGTTCACTGACTCAGCCGACCTGATTTCCTCGGGCAGGCTGTTCCAGAGCCTCGGGGCCCTGACAGCAAACGCTCTGTCCCCTTTAGTTTTCAAGACATATTTACAAATAGTGCAGTGATCAGAGTGCAAAGGATGCAAGAGTAAACTATTCTCATTATGTACATGTTGAAGGTGGATATGATATACAGGTACACATACACATACATGCATACATGTACACAGTGTGATGGAGCATAGTGCAAAGGATGCTGGAAAAAATAAATAAGACCTATGACCTTATGACCTG